>NC_135500.1:127000686-127175686 GCF_052857255.1 Amblyomma americanum
ATGAAAACTTTTGTTATGTATGCCAAGTCCGGGTCTCATTTTGCTTTATTTCCTGCGAGGCCCGTTTTTCTCTAAACGTTTAAGTGCTGCAGATAGCGCACGTCCTACAGTCGAGCCGCGGACAGGGATGCAACCGCTCTGATGTTCGCTGTTCTCGGCATGACAGCAATAAAATTAAGATGGTCAGCTGGAACAATTCACCAGCTGAACATATGTTAGAGAAAAAATCTTTTTTTTTTTCTGAACAGGTCCAGGGGGCCACTATTGTAGACGCGTTCTGATGATATAACATGAAAACAGGGCTGTCTGAGAATCTTCGAAGATATTTTCGAGTGAGTTCAGCGAACTTATCATTGAGGAAAGATCCCCCATATTGTTATTTTTCTGTGACAGCGTTTGTTCTGCTCATGCCTGCACAAAAGCATATTCGTTGCGGTTGTTGCAATTGGGTTGCAAGCCCCAAGGGTAGCGTTGGCCTGGCGGCCTGGGGCAAAGCTGGAAACATCCGAAGGTCCCGGCAAAGGATGAGTCGACTGGCAACAGAACAACTTGTTTATTCTGGCATCTCAAAAGAGCAGCCGGTCAGGGCGACCACGTTACTCGAAGGAAGGAATCGAAGTCTCCCGTTGGCGTCCGGGGCAGCTCTCTTTATATACCCTCGGAGTCGAGGGCAAGAAGGAGCGGCTTGGGATGAGTCGCACAAGACGGCGACGCATGAACATGTTCAGGCGTGACGGGCGCGTCCGCCAGGCCGGCGCCGGTCAGACCTCCTCGCCTCCCAGTTGAGCTCCTCTCCCCGGCTGCCGCGCTTTGACAAGCGTGGGCAAAACATGCACACACACACACACGCACGCACGACGACACGTGGCACTGAAACATGCCTGGACGCGCTTGGCGGGAGGCGTTGCGGCCGCGATGAACGAAGCCGCGGCGTCCGTTGCATCCGCGCCGGCTATACCGCGCGTCGTAGGTAGGCGAGACGTAACAGACCGCCCCGCCGGGAGAAGGAGATCCCGATGGTCAGGGGACTGCATCCGCTGTCCAGAGGGATGTCGCTCGATGATGCTCGTAATCGAAACCGATCGTCCCTCGACGTTGCTTGAGCGTAGCGCACAGAGAAGGCCTCGTTCTCGGGTTCAGGATCACATAGGACACTGTAAAGTCACTTCGGGAGAGTTGCCATTTTTGTGCTCGTTCCCAGCAAGCGTTAGAACTACGCCGAAACGCAACCGCTCAGTCAGCAAGCACGAGACAACCCTCACTAAGCTCTGCCAGGCTCTTTCCCCTTTTATACTACTGCCTAGTTCCTTACAGTAGTCAAGCAGCACTCAGAACGCGTCCACAAATTGGAAAATTGCACTAGAAAGCACATAATCACTTTGAAACACTAAACAAAAGCAATATGTTAAAAATCCTGCCTCAGGAAGAAAACATCAGTAACCAACAACTTTGAGGCGGATTCCTACGTTAGGGGCTTCGACTTAAGCCATCGGCGTTACCGTTGAGACTCCCCTTTTTGTAACGCACCTCAAAGGAATATTGTTGCAAAGCGAGGCTCCAGCGCAGGAGGCGGCCATTTTTGGGAGATATGGTCTGCAGCCATTGGAGAGGGCAGTGATCCGTCTCAATGATAAACCTCGAGCCGGCTAGGTAGCATGACAATTTCTGAACGGCCCACACGAGACACGCACACTCTTTCTCGGTGGCGCTGTACGCCTGCTCACGACAGGTCAGCTTACGACTAGCATACAGGACGGGGTGTTCCACTTCTCCATTGTCCCTTTGGCACAGTACAACGCCCATGCCTCGCTCACTAGCATCGCACTGAACAACGAACCCTTTGGTATAGTCTGGCGATCGTAGCACAGGCTGGCTTGTTAGGGCGCTCTTTAGGGCGCTAAAAGCTCTCTCCTTTGTCTCGCTCCAGACGACTGTTTGGGGCTCTGTTTTTCTTAGAGCATCCGTCAGGGGAGCCGCGATATCGGAGTACCTGGGGATGTACCTCTGATAGTAGCCGGCGACACCCAAGAACGACCGAATATCGGTCTTCGTGCGCGGTTGCGGGAAGTCTCGCACAGCGGCCACCTTTATTTCAGAGGGGCGGCGACGACCCTGTCCAATCACGTGACCGAGGTAGACAACCTCGGCCTGTGCTAATTGGCACTTGGGAGCCTTGACTGTCAAGCCCGCTTCGCGCAGGCGGGTTAGCACTGCCCGCAAGTGTGCCATATGCTCAGACCAGGATGCGGAGAATATCGCTACGTCGTCTAAATACGGTAAAGCAAATTCTTCCTGTCCCCGCAACACTTTGTCCATGAGGCTTGAAAAGCAGTATGGCGCGTTTTTCAAACCAAAACTCAAAACTTTAGGACGGAATGTTCCCATTGGTGAAATGAACGCCGCATACCTACTAGCCTCTTCTGTAAGTGGAACCTGCCAATAACCCCTGACAAGATCTAGGGTGGAAATAAACTGAGCGCTACTAACTTTCTCAAGGCGCTCCTCGATGTTAGGGATCGGATAAATTTGATCCTTAGTGATGGAATTAAGCCTGCGGTAGTCGACGCAAGGACGAGGTTCCTTGCCCGGTACCTCAACTAAAATCAAGGGGGAGGTATAATCACTCTCACCCGCCTCAATAACACCGAGCTGTAGCATTTTCTTTACCTCAGCCTCCATAATATCGCGCTGGCGGGGTGACACCCGGTACGCCTTGGATCGTACTGGCTCTGGCGAGGTAAGTTCTATATCATGAGTAAGGACAGAAGTCCTACCAGGCCTCTCAGAGAACTGACCTTGAAACTCTTGTAAGAGTTGGTGTAGTTCGGTTCTCTGCTCAGCTGACAGCGGTGCTTTAATGATTAAGTCACTAATGACCTGATCAGTGTCTTCCCTGTTCGTCACTGAGCCTAGTCCCGGAAGCTCGACCGGAAGCTCTTCGGGAACGTTTACCATCATACACACCACTGCTTCCCGTTGTCTATAGGGTTTGAGCAGATTACA
Source organism: Amblyomma americanum (assembly GCF_052857255.1). Classification (NCBI taxonomy): domain Eukaryota; kingdom Metazoa; phylum Arthropoda; class Arachnida; order Ixodida; family Ixodidae; genus Amblyomma; species Amblyomma americanum. The sequence continues at coordinate 127,003,690 of NC_135500.1, forward strand.
GTGGTAAACTTGCTGTGCTTTCCGTTTTCCTGGCAGACTCACCACGTAGTTAACATCCGACAGTTTTTGAACAATCCGTGCTGGGCCCTCCCACTGCACGTCGAGTTTGTTTTTTAGCGATGTGCGCAATACCATTACCTCATCGCCCACCTCAAAACGACGGGCCCTGGCTGTCCGATCATAATAAACCTTGGCCCTCTGCTGGGCCTTTGCCATTGCTTCACCTGACAACTCCTGTGCCCTTCTTAAGCGTTCGAGGAGACTAAGCACGTACTCGACCACGACTGGGTCGTCGCCCCTGCCTTCCCACGAGTCTCGAAGCATGCGAAGCGGAGACCGCAGCGAGCGACCGTACACCAGCTCAGCTGGCGAAAACCCCGTAGCCGCATGCGGCGCGGTCCTTAATGCAAACATCACCCCAGGCAGACACAGCTCCCAATCACTTTGTTGCTCAAAACACAATGCTCTCAACACGCGCTTCATGACGGAGTGGAGCTTCTCGACGGAATTCGACTGTGGGTGGCACACTGAGCTGTGTAACAGCTTTACCCCACACCTTTCGAGAAAGGCTGTCGTCAAAGCGCTGGTAAACACTGTGCCCTGATCTGACTGGATTTCCGCAGGAAAACCAACTCGCGCAAATATGGACAGTAGTGCATTGACTATCTCAACTGAGCTGAGTTCTTTAAGCGGCACTGCTTCAGGGAACTTTGTCGCTGGGCAGATCACAGTCAAAATGTGTCTGTACCCCGTGGCTGTTACCGGCAGAGGTCCCACTGTATCAATAACGAGCCGTCTAAAAGGCTCCGTAATGATAGGCACCAACTTCAACGGCGCCCTCGATTTGTCCCCTGGTTTGCCAACCCGCTGACAGGTGTCACATGTCCTCACAAAGGTTTCTACGTCACGAAAACACCCTGGCCAATAGTACTCTTGCAAGAGACGGTCCTTAGTCTTCTTAACTCCTAGGTGTCCGGACCACGAACCGCCATGCGACAAGCGCAACAGATCCTGACGGTAGCACTGAGGCACGATCAGCTGATCGAACTCGACTCCTCTGCGGTCTAGATACTTCCGGTACAGGACCCCACCTCTTTCCACAAAACGAACATTTTTCTTGGCGATACCTTCTTTGACATTGCAGCGCATGTTTTCTAGGCTGCCATCCTTTTTTTGCTCTGCTATCAAAGCCGACCGGCTGACTTTTAGCAACCTATTAAGTCCATCGGACGTAGGCGCGATGAGCAAATCTGTAGATAGCTCTTCTAATTTTCCCGTGTCGGGCGTTTCCTCTCCAGTACCTGGTGCCTTAAGCGCTACAGGCTCAATTTTATTCAGTTCGGACGTGCTCTGAATATCAGCTTGCTGCGCCTCCGACCCTTTCTCATTGTTCGACAACGTCGGCCCCGCAACTACCGCCTTTGCAGCGAGCTCCCGAAATCTCGATCTGGTTAAGGCCTGAACGCTAGCCTCACCAAACAAAAGACCCTTCTCGCGCAGGAGGTGATCGGACCGGTTCGAAAATAGGTACGGGTACTGGGGGGGCAGCATAGATGACACTGCGGCCTCCGTCTCAATTGCTCCGAAAGGTCCTTCAATAACCACTTTTGCTACGGGCAGACACACGCTATGAGCTTCCACGGCTTGCTTGATCCATGCGCACTCGCCCGTGAACATATCGGGTTCTACGTAAGAGGGGTGAACTACATCCATTGTAGCTGCAGAATCACGAAGCACTCGGCACTCTTTCCCGTTCACGAGGAAGTCTCGCATGTAAGGCTCGAGAAGCTTCATGTTCTCGTCAGTGCTACATAATGACAAACACACGACTTCTCTTTTTGTTTCTGGACACTGCGCCGAAAAGTGACCCGGCTTCTGGCACGTATAACACACGCGCGCTTGCCTCCTCTCGAACCGCTTTCTGCGTTCGGCTTCGGCTGCCGCCGTCTCCTTACGTTCGGTCGGACTGCTTTCACTCGCATCCGCACTACGCGTGTCCCCCCTTGCTCTCATGGGTGTGAACTTCGGCCTCTCAGACTTGGAGCCAAATTCACCCTTTTGACCGTCCTTAGCTCCGCGAGCCCGACGCGTCACAAACTCCTCGGCTAGCTCGGCGGCTTTAGCCACTGTACTAACGTCTGGCCTATCCAAGACCCAGTACCGCACGTTCTCAGGTAACCGACTATAAAACTGTTCCAGCCCGAAACACTGCAGAATTTTCTCGTGGTCACCAAACGCTTTCTCTTCTTTGAGCCACTCCTGCATGTTTGACATAAGCCTGTAGGCAAACTCTGTATATGACTCATTTCTGCCTTTTTCATTTTCCCGAAACTTCCGACGGAACGCCTCCGCTGACAGCCTGTACTTTTTTAGCAGACTCGATTTCACTTTGTCGAAATCCTCTGCCTCCTCTCTCTTCAAGCGAGCGACTACGTCGGCCGCCTCGCCGGGTAACAAAGTGAGCAAGCGCTGTGGCCACGTTTCCCGAGAGAACCCCTGCTTCTCGCACGTTCGCTCAAAGTTAACCAGGAACAAACCAATGTCCTCTCCAAGCTTAAACGGCCGCATCAGGTCAGTCATTTTGAACGATACTCGTTCTCCTGCACCGTGTGCCTGACTTCCATTACGAGCGCGTTCCATCTCTACCTCGAGACGCTTCATTTCCAAAGCGCGCTCTTCTTTCTCTTTTTGCTCTTTACGTTCGCGCTCCTCTTTCTCTTTTTGTTCTTTACGTTCGCGCTCGTCTTTTTCTTTTTGTTCCCTCTCCTCAATGGTCTCAAGGCATTCCGACAGCTCGTCATCCTCAGCCTCCAACTCAAGAATCGCCCTTAGCAGTTCTGGTTTTCTGAGTTTGTCTGAGACATCAAGACCCAACTCTCTTGCAAGCTCCAGCAATTTCGGCTTGCGCAACGACTTCAAATCCATGGCTGCTCCGAATGCTGCTTTCTCTACTGCCTACTATTGTCTTGCCGCAAACTAACCCGGCAGCAACGACAACCACAATTACCAGCTCTGTTTCTGACACTAACAAAAGCCTGGCAAAACTCAGAAGAAGAAAGTCCCGCACTCACCAAACCTCGCAGCCACGAATTCAGCGCAGTCGTTCCGCTGCAGGCAACCAGTCATCACACAGGGCTCGTTGCACTGCTCCCGGATGGTCGTTGTGCTGCTCAGCATACAGTTGACCGCATATCTTCGCTGCTGGCCTCCGTTGTCGGGATCTCACCGCTGGCAACCAGTTGTTGCAATTGGGTTGCAAGCCCCAAGGGTAGCGTTGGCCTGGCGGCCTGGGGCAAAGCTGGAAACATCCGAAGGTCCCGGCAAAGGATGAGTCGACTGGCAACAGAACAACTTGTTTATTCTGGCATCTCAAAAGAGCAGCCGGTCAGGGCGACCACGTTACTCGAAGGAAGGAATCGAAGTCTCCCGTTGGCGTCCGGGGCAGCTCTCTTTATATACCCTCGGAGTCGAGGGCAAGAAGGAGCGGCTTGGGATGAGTCGCACAAGACGGCGACGCATGAACATGTTCAGGCGTGACGGGCGCGTCCGCCAGGCCGGCGCCGGTCAGACCTCCTCGCCTCCCAGTTGAGGAGCTCCTCTCCCCGGCTGCCGCGCTTTGACAAGCGTGGGCAAAACATGCACACACACACACACGCACGCACGACGACACGTGGCACTGAAACATGCCTGGACGCGCTTGGCGGGAGGCGTTGCGGCCGCGATGAACGAAGCCGCGGCGTCCGTTGCATCCGCGCCGGCTATACCGCGCGTCGTAGGTAGGCGAGACGTAACACGGTTCAGACGAGTCAGGACCAAGAATACAGGCGAGGCCAGTTGTGCCGGTTCATCCACTAGGGTGGTTACGCCTTGAGACAGAAGATATTCACTATAGAACGCACTTCTTTGTTAGGGCGCAAATGAAAGTGCACTGTCATGAGTTCATGGAGCGCTAGTTATCCAGTAGTTGTTTATGCAAGGCGCGCACTCTTAATGAAGCGGCATAAGGTATTTGCTCTACGCTGCTTGCAAAAACACGACAGAAGTTATGATTTTTTCCCCGATAATATTTGCATTTTGTAAACTTTTGAATGTGCTTGTACGTCAATGTTTACATGTGAGCGGGCATTCTTTCTCTTGAGCTTGCCTTCATGAGTCTGGGGTAAAGCAGTGAGTAAAGTAAGATATAAGGATACAAAAGCATTTGTATTTAAGCTAACAAACCATCTTGAAAATTATTAACAACAGTGTCGCCATGTGCGTTTACGTGTACCTTTGTGTAAAATGAAAAAGTTCCTTCTCTGCTGTTTCTCTATTTCTTTTTTTTTTCTTTCACACTTTTTCATATGTATGTAAACCCGATCCTGTTACCGTCTCAAAGTGAGGCCAACAGTATGTACTAAATAAATAAATAAATAAATAATAAACAATTATTCACTCGAGCTAACACTGGGGGTTATAATATACTACGGAGCGTCGCTTCTGTTTCAGTTTTATTTGACCCCATATATAAGGGCTTCGTGACATTGGCCCGGAAATGTCAGTTCACCAGATGATGCCCAGTGATGATGATGATGCCTAGTTCTCCAGCGATGCCTATATAGCGACTTCGAGTATTCGTACGAGTAGATGCCCTGTGCAAGACTGTACAGCATGCGCTCTTATGACAGCTTAATGCAAGTGCTGAATTAATAGCTGTATTTTAATCCATGATCGCATTTCATCGTCATCAATATCAGCCTGACTGCGCCCAATGCAAAACAAAGGCCTGTCTCATATCTTTCCAACTGACCAGGGCTGTCCTGAGCCAGCCGCAGCGACCTTACATCCGCAAACTTCAAAATCTTGCGCTCAGCTAACTTTCTGCCGCCCCTGCTACGTTTGCCTTCTTGGAGTCCATTCTGTTACCCTTAACGACAATCGGTTATCTTGTTTTTGCATTACATGGCCTGCCCAAGCCGATTTCTGAAGGAGAAATGAAATCAAATATTTATTCCGACATCGGGGAAGCTTAGGGCCGTGGACAAAAAGGTTCTGGATCAACTTCACTAGGTTGCGAGACTTTATCACCCGGCAGCATGGCATACAGCTAGTTTTAAAATTTTTCTTCAGTTACAAGTACAGAGCTGTGAACTACATAAAAACAGATGAATGTGCACACATACGAAGTGACAAAGTCTAGTTCAATGTTGGCAGAACACAATTTACACAAGGAAGCAAACTGATTTGCATAACACAGGGGTACGATAAAACCTGCACTGAATGACTGCTTTTCCCATATTTCTATGCTCTCATGATATATGCGGAATATTTTCCTAAGAAACGCTAGTGTTCTTGGTACAAGCTGTTCAGGATATAGGCTGCATTTGCACAGGTCAGAATGATAACTGACTTATTCGCAAGCACCAATGCGCTGCCATTATTGTGGCCTCTGTGGTGTGGGTGACTAGCACAGTGTTTAAAGTCTGGTTCCATCCAAGGGAAGGTCTCTATGGAGATTCGAGCACACATTGAAAGGGACGTAAAGGGGAAAAGAGAGAAAAAGTGGCTGGCAGCCTGTTTTACACATTTTTTTAGACGAAGGGGTGTAGTTATAATGTACAAAGAATTGCATACATACAGAATGAAAATAAACAAAAAATAGTGCAAACCAGAAACACCACTAATCTTCTACGGGAAGCGAGAAAGGGAAAGAAAGAAACAAGATTCTAAGCAAACAAGATTATGTGCCATTAAGCCTGAGGACATCATCACCATCATAGTGAAGGTTGCCGGGGGGAGACTTTGCTCAGTGTTTCCCATTGTTATTGCGTAACCTTGGAGCTCAGTGACCAACTCTGGATTGAATCCTGGTGTGAGGCGGTTTCCCATTTTCTTCTAGCCTTTGTGCAGTGCTTGCGACCGTTTATTTTTCTCCCTCTAATGATTCTTACTAAAAATCCCTCTGAAATTACCGAAACGGTAGAGATGAAATGTTTTTGACCACGACTGAGAAGAAGTATGAAAAATGGTCGCCTGCTTCGGTGTAATGAGCCCCTACATTCTAGCGGGGTCTAAGATTCCTTTTCAATACTGCTGGGTGGAGAAGGGGTCTCAGACCCCATCCCCCCTTACCTTAAGCAGTGAACTAGCGTGATATGCCCACATGCTGACCTTGTGTTCGCAAGGTGGCTGGTTCAAGCGTTTTCGCCGAAATGGCGACACTCTTTGCTGGCCATTTTCTGCTTTCGACAGTGATGGTTTGTGCATGTTGATCGGCAGCGTGACGTTCTGCAGGCCACTTTCTTGCCTTGTTCAGCTTTCTTCTGACTAGCGTGCGCAATCACGATTGCTTTCGCACTAGCAATACGCAATGAATTAACATTTATGAAGTGAATATTTGGAAGATGTGAGACTTTTCCTTTTGCACCCCTGTCTCATTCATTCATTCATTCATTCATTCATTCATTCATTCATTCATTCATTCATTCATTCATTCATTCATTCATTCATTCATTCATTTGCCGCCGTGGTGGCTCAGTGGTTATGGTGCTCGGTTGCTGACCCGGAAGACGCGGGCTCGATTCCGGCCACCGCGGTCGCATTTCGATGGAGGCGAAATGCTAGAGACCCGTGTACTGTGCGTTTGTTAATGAACATTAAAGAATCCCAGGTGGTTAAAATTATCAAGAGCCCTCCACTACGGCGTCCTCCATAGCCTAAGCCACTTTGGGACATTAAACTACATAAACCAAACTGCAAACTGAACCATTCACTCATTCAACGCATTCAAATAGCGCGCTTCCCTTTCTTTGATTACTTGCGCCACCTTTTGAGAAGTTTACGTACTGCGTTTTCTTGTAATGGACTTGGAGAACTATGACGCGCCATAAAAATGCCGATCCCGGAGGCTAGGTTAGCTTGTGCATGTTTTGAAGAAGAGAAAGAGGCAAAGCGATGGGGATACGGGGGTGTGGGGAGGGTGCTGTTTTGTGGAAAGAGCGGTGGTGGCGCCTGCCGCGCCAGCGTCGCAGCTGGAACCTGCGCTGCGAACACGCGGTATTCCGTGGCGCGGTCGCTCTGACGTTGTTGTGGCGTGTGCGGCGGCGGCCGGTGGTAGCGGCTGCTCTTCTCGCGTACGGAGAAGCGCTCCGTGGCGTGCGTGTCGCGTCCTCCCAAGACGAGCAGGAGAAGGCGTGTCCACTTCGTGCAGCATTTCTCGCCCTGTACAATCTTCGCCATTCTTTAAGAACGAAGAGCTAGCAACCAGCGGAATTTTGCGGCGCTGCTCGCAGCTGACTCGCCATGAGCTCCGACGGCTTTCCCGCGTCCCGTGAACAGCTGGCGCGCGTTTCTCATTGAAGCGCGCACCTTCTCGACCGGTGGAGTGCTCGCACGGCGACTCAACTAGCGACCTCTGACTGGTCCTAGATTCACAGAAACGGTGAGCGCTTGTTACCATTTTCTTTATATATTTCTTAAATTATTTTATTGGTCTTTCTGTGTGTTGCTCATCATTTCCGCATCTTATGACATGGATCTCAAAGCATTCATACATGTGGATCGTTTGGAAATTGTGTACCATGTATCACGTGGACGTAGACATCATGGTGACGTCGTGTGGATAATCGCGTCAATACTAATGTGGTCGAACTCCTGGCGTAATCTATGCTAACATGTGCGAAGTAATGAGTTCGGTGCTTTGAACGCTAACCGAGGCATTTAATTTGATCTGGCTCCTGGATACATTCGACGAAAACACGAAAAAAAAAAAGGTTTATTCTGGAATATATCGGGGAAATGAGATACGGAGCTCGAAGCGGTGCATGTATATATGGAAATAATCCCGAAAATCACTACTCACGCGGTGTGCATTTGTCTGATTCATACTGTTACACTTTATGAAAGCCAAGCACGCGCGCAGGTTGAGAATGTAACTTGAAGCGCTTACGAGCTACTTTCGAGGCTCTAACGAGCATTTGCGCAGTTTCCAGAAGTGGAAAAAAAAAAGACTTCGACTGCTGCGAATTTTACTTCCAGTTGCTGAGCCACGAATCATTTCTCACGTGACCTTTTCCTCGTGTTATTGTTCCCATCTAGCGCGGTCGACGACTGTGTACCCAGCTGTCAGATTCTTTCTGTACAGCACAATTGGCGGAAAAGAACTCCGTCACCGCGAAATATACTTTTTTACTTTTAATGACACTATGTTCTTTTTATCTTTCCTGCTGTCTTCCCATTCCTACGCGCTTTCTGCCTTCCTTTCATATTTATTCTTTTCCTCTCCGACTGCACCCGCCGCGGTGGCTCAGTGGTTAGGGCGCTCGACTACTGATCCGGAGTTCCCGGGTTCGAACCCGACCGCGGCGGCTGCGTTTTTATGGAGGAAAAACGCTAAGGCGCCCGTGTGCTGTGCGATGTCAGTGCACGTTAAAGATCCCCAGGTGGTCGAAATTATTCCGGAGCCCTCCACTACGGCACCTCTTTCTTCCTTTCTTCTTTCATTCCCTCCTTTATCCCTTCCCTTACGGCGCGGTTCAGGTGTCCAACGATATATGAGACAGATACTGCGCCATTTGCTTTCCCCCCTCCCAAAACCAATTATTACTCTCCGACTGGAAACTGTTAAGGTGACAACAGGTGCTATGAATGATTGCCACATTGATTGGATGCCTTAATGACATCCGTGGCATTCGTTGTGGAGGAGGGCTTGCAGAACGCAGTAATCACTATTTCCCCGTCACTAGTACATTTCCGATAGTCTAGAAACGGTCAGCACTCGCACACGCGCTTGTGAGGGCGAGTCTAATAACGTTGATGTGGCCGCCTTGCCAAATGTGTTTCTGGTTTTTGCAGTCACGAGCTGCATGGTCGCGCACGGAAATTGCGTGCGGATTAGGTTGGCCACTAATCTTTTCTCTCTTTTTTTGCTTCTTGTAAAGTGCATTCGCGAAGGTCGGTCACGACAGCCGCTCAATAAGTGAACACGTACCGCGGGTTAGTAAGGACGTAAACAGGTGGGCGGTTTTCTTTATGCATGCAGGCACGAGTGCCGGAAGAGCTTAAACGGCGTTAAACCACTGGTTTCTCAAGTTTCTTGGCGGGACCGTAACTGGTAGGCTCATTTTCTCCCAATGTGTCGCGGTTATACCTGTGCTGTATGCACCGTTGTTTAGACCCATACACTCGGTGCGCGTCCACCGGTCAAAGCGGGAAAGTCACTCATCTTCACAGATTGAAAATAATAATAATAATAATAATAATAATTGGTTTTGGGGGAAAGTAAATGGCGCAGTATCGGTCTCATATACCGGCGGACACCTGAACCGCGCCGTAAAAGAAGGGATAGAGGAAAGAGTGGAAGAAGAAAGAAAGAAAGAAAGAAAGAAAGAAAGAAAGAAAGAAAGAAAGAAAGAAAGAAAGAAAGAAAGAAAGAAAGAAAGAAAGAAAGAAAGAAAGAAAGAGGTTGCCGTAGTGGAGGCTCCGGGAAAATTTCGACCACCTGGGGATCTTTAACGTGCACTGACATCGCACAGCACACGGGGGCCTTAGCGTCTTTCCTCCATAAAAACGCAGCCGCCGCGGTCGGGTTCGAAGCCGGGAACTCCGGATCAGTAGCCGAGCGCTCTAACCACTGAGCTACCGCGGCGGGTAATTGTCCACAGATCAATATTTTTTATTTTTTGGGGGGAGGGGGGGGGGGCGGCAGCTGAGCAGCAGTATCTAGAAAAATAAGTGTTCGCTGAAGCTGAGTTCTCTTAAGCATTGTGTAATAACACGTGTCCCAAAAGCGCCTTCTGCTAAGTGTGTTTCTGTGGTTAGTGCGCTCGGCTACTGAGCAAGAGTTCTCGGTTTCGAGCCCGTGGCGCGGCGGCCGTTGTTTCGATAGATGCGGACACAGACAGACAGAAAAACTTTATTCAGCAAGTGAGTTCTAGACCCAGCTGGGTCCCTGGGCCACAATGCAAAAGGCGCCCGTGTGCTGTGTGCTGTGCGATGTCAGTGCACGTTAAAGATCCCCAGGTGGTCGAAATTATTCCGGAGCCCTCCACTACGGCACCTCTTTTTTTCCTTTCTTCTTTCACTCCCTCCTTCATCACTTCCTTTACGGCGCTGTTCCAGTGTCCACCGAGTTATGTGAGGAAGTTACTGCGCCATTTGCTTTCCTCAGAAACCAATTTCAGTTCTCAGTTATTTCGATTGAGAGTACTTCGATTGAGGGTACTTCAATAGGCAGTGCACAATGATTAATTTGTCAGTGCACAAGAATCAATTGACAAAGAAAAAACGGGAACGACCACGCGTGTGTACATTGGTACACGTAGCGAGACGTACGCTCGTAACGTCTCTTCCTATTGCGCGCAACCAGGAACACGGCGCTTTTCTTGGCACCCAATCGGATGACCTTCAGAAGCGGTGTTGTTATTAACAGACCCAGCTATTCGAGGCGTCGTTTGGAGGAACGACAGAGGCAGGTGAGCCACACCTGCTCTAGCTGTGCTGTGTAGGCGAAGCCGCGCTATTTTGAGGGCGTTATTTTCGTGACTTCAACATCATACTGCAACAAAGTAGTAGTATAAATTAGTGGTAAAGTTTGAAGTAGTAGTAAAGTCATCTTTATTGGCTGGAAATGAAGTTCCCCCACAGGTGGTGCTCCTAGTCTGGGGCTCCATATGTCGCGGCTACCGCCACCGCACGCTGTATACACCAGCCATTGCTGGCCAGTGGACATTGGGTCGGTCAGCCGCTTCTCCCAGCAGGTACTGGTGGGACGAGGAAAGTATGGGACATCAGCAATGACCACGTGAAACGCGAAAAAGGCAGTTATAAAACGGGCGATTAAACAAGCACTGCACATAGTCACTGAGTCTAGGAAGGAAAAAGATGTATAAGCATATAATTGATAAAGACCTAGAAAACGATGAAAGTGTGACTATACCTGAAGAGGGCAAATAGTTTTGTCAGTATTGGTTGTGACGACCTCCTTTTTTGCTGTCATCTGTTTGGGCCAAAGTTGTGTTGAGATTTCGTCGAGTGACGTACGTGGGAGGGAACGCGTGATAACAGGTTGTTCTCTTTTTTTACAAGGTGTTATTATGCGTTGAGTCAGAATGTTTCGCTACGACCAACAGCAAGTAAAATTAGTCTACGCAGTAGTCAAACCTTATTTCGTTGTTTCTTTCAGGCGTGGTTAACTGCGCGCAAGCTTCAGCTGACGTCATTTTATTGTCTTAATAATAATAATTGGTTTTGGGGGAAAGGAAATGGCGCAGTATCTGTCTCATATATCGGCGGACACCTGAACTGCGCCGTAAGGCAAGGGATATAGGAAGGGGTGAAAGAAGAAAGAGGTGCCGCAGTGGAGGGCTCCGGAATAATTTCGACCACCTGGGGATCTTTAACGTGCACTGACATCGCACAGCACACGGGCGCCTTAGCGTTTCGCCTCCATAAAAACGCAGCCGCCGTGGTCGGGTTCGATCCCGGGAACTCCGGATCAGTAGCCGAGCGCTTTAAACACTGAGCCACCGCGGCGGGTATTTTATTGTCTTCGTTCCTAATTTACGTCGACCCACTACAGTTGGTGGTGGCGCGGAGTGCAACGCTTGGTAGCTCAGACGGTTTCTTGTAGCAGTAATTCATTAACCGAAGTGTGTTCACAACGGGAACCGATGCGCAATTTAAAAACGCTTGCTGTTCGACGTCTACGGTTAAAGCGCGCGACATGAATCTAAATGAACAAAAAGAATCTTCGTATCGGCGGTGCTCGAACGTGTCTACGTATTTCCCTCTCCTGCCTAGACCTCATACTGATCGCGTAGGTTAGGAGCTCCGTTTTCTTGATGCGAGGCCAGAAACGCTTTCGGTTGCGCGCAACTTGCGACAGCTTTGACAATGTATGTATCTGCAACCCAAGACAACGTACGCGACACTTCCTCAAAAAACACTTGTTACAGGCTCTTCACGGTCATGTTGACTGCGTGGGAGGCAATACGTTTGTCTGCGGGAGGCTTTGAGGAAGTGCGACTCAGAATACAGTGAGGAAAATTTTCAGCTTCCAAATATATATATATATATATATATATATATATATATATATATATATATATATATATATATATATATATATATATATATATATATATATATATATATATATTGGTTTTTGGGGAAAGGAAATGGCGCAGTATCTGTCTCATATATCGTTGGACACCTGAACCGCGCCGTAAGGGAAGGGACAAGGGAGGGAGTGAAAGAAGAAGGGAAGAAGGAGGTGCCGTAGTGGAGGGCTCCAGAATAACTTCGACCACCTGGGGATCTTTAACGTGCACTGACATCGCACAGCACACGGGCGCCTTAGCGTTTTTCCTCCATAAAAACGCAGCCACCGCGGTCGGGTTGGAACCCGGGAACTCCGGATCAGTAGTCGAGCGCCCTAACCACTGAGCCACCGCGGCGGGTAAACGTGCACTGATATCGCACAGCACACGGGCGCCTTAGCGTTTTTCCTCCATAAAAACGCAGCCGCCGCGGTCGGGTTCGAACCCGGGAACTCCGGATCAATAGCCGAGCGCCCTAACTACTGAGCCACCGCGGCGGGTCTATTCATGGTCGCAAAGCATGAATAAGTGGCGTGACCCACCGGTGACCTACGGAGCAGTGAACGTGTTTACTCACATTACGCGCACGATCTTTCGGAGGCAGGAAGCCTGCAAGCCTCCAAGCATCTTTAGGAATATAGGGCATAGAAGATGTTGTTTATAGCGCACATTTTCCATCCACATAATCACGACAGCAACGAATACACGCAGTTAAGGCTTTTCTGGCCACCGCACCAAACTACGCGGAAATGGCATCATTCAGTGTGTTACATCGCCTTCGTTCTCAGTTATCTTTTCTTTCTTTTCGTGCACAGCGCGGGATTCGTGTACACACTTTCAAACGGGGCGTAGCCATCTTGAAAATACTGTCCGCATCCTGACATGTCAACCTGACGCGTTCTTACACATCTGAGCACCTGCCAGACGCCGCGGTTTCAGCTTGCGGATCGGCCTGTACAACACGCGCAGTGCAAAACACAGTGACACAACCTTCACAATCAACATTCCGAGATGGCTGGGATAGCTCAGCGAAGCCGAAATGATGGATTGTATACATTCAAGGGGGGGGGCGAGCCAGCGACTCACACACAGACGCCACCGCCGAATTTCGGTTCAAGGATTAGAGGAGGCAAGCCCGGTATAGCACAGAAGCCAAAAGCGGTATGCGGCTAACGGACGCATTACCTCACACCCCTCTTTTTCCTCTCTTCCTCGCTCGTCGGGAGTCGGGCTTTTACAGTTGCGAAAACTTCGGCGCCACCCGCTTGGATAAGCGCTTTGCGCAACGGCGTCTGCATGCAAGCAAGGCATATAGGTATATACAGAGAAATGCGGGGTAACGTCATCCACTGGCATTCCGGCACGCGCCTCTCGAAGAAGGAAGGCGTCACGCCGCTTTCCGCGTGTGCGTGTATAGCTTCGCCTGACGAGGGGCGTCGTGCGCTACGCGAAACGCTTTTCCTTCGACGCGCACGGGCTGTTGTTGCGCCGTACGCGAGGGACTGTGTGCGCACAACAGCAGGCAGCTGCGCGCGCGTGACCCACGCGGTGGGGAGAGGGGGAATACGTGGAGAAATACGAGATCTGCAGCGGAGGGAGAGAGGGTATTGGACGCACCGCCTGACCTGCGGAAATTGGAGTTGACAGGGAGAGACGGAGAGGAAGCGATCTGGTTCGGTCGTATTTTGTGTGTGTGACTGCCGTATTGACGTGTGTGGGGAAACGCTATATATGCAGGTGCAGCCCACATATCCGAATGACGGAGCGGCATTTGTCTAGTAGGAGAGAGAGGGGGGGGGGGGACAAGCTGACGACCGCGGCGCAAAGGGAAGCACCCGGCTGGGGTACGCGGAAAAATGATTATTAAACGGCGATAAGGCGTCATTGACAAGGCAGATGTGTTCTGCTTACGCACATGGAATGAATTGCCATTTCGTTGGTGTCTGCATCACCAATATGATATTCGATCCCCAGTGTTGTCGGGTGCCCACCGGTGATATAATGGGTACAAGCTTTCCCCTGGTCTGGTGCTCGGCTTATTTAGGGTGAAATGTATGGGAAATGGGTATTTGACCCCACCTCGAATAGGAGAAAATACCTTGTTCCATGGCGCACTTTGGCCACAGATGCCCCTGTGCCATAAAAATCCATCTTCATCATCACCAATATGACATTATGGTCACGTTATAGTGGGAACTAGAGAGACACGCGATGGAACACCCGACAACGTCGTTGGCGCGCGTTCTTGCTGACTGCACTCGCTGTCAGCAATTGTCCTGTGTGCGTGCGCGTTTAATGGCACGACGAGACGCTTGTAAAATTACACAATCAACAGTTGACCGGCTAACAAGAATGCTAAATATGCGCTAAGTAGTACAACGCTAAATGAGACTGTGACGATATGGAAGCATATGATGTCTCCCTGCTGTGTGCCGAAAATGGGAAACAAATAAATTCGCATTGCATGGCTTACTTATTCTCTCTTTGATGTATTTCCGTAACAAGCTGAATGCCTGCTTCGGTTAATAAGTGGAGTCAAATTAATTCCTCAGCAGGGCTTAGCGCAGGCGCAGAGGATATTGTAGCACTGTAAAATAATTAAGTAAAAGAATGCCTGGATTGGCTGCTTACACAGGCTAGCAGGAGAGAATTCAAACAAAATTAGTTGTGCAAGTTAGTTGCCTTGATTTCTCTTCGGAAGCCGGAACGTGAGCGCCGTATTCATGACTCACTCTCGTTGTTTTTTTTTTTTTGCTCACCTAACCACAGGGCTGTGCTCCAACGGTTTGTTCTTTCTCACTGTACGCAAGAATTCATACCCGTGTTCCAAACCGCCCTTGTAGAGACGGACACCAACTCGCGCATAGCGTCTGTTTGGAACATGTAAAAGTAATAAACACGTACGCAATCGTCCAGTGTGCATCCATGAATTAAAAAAAAAATAAGAATGAAAAATAGAGAAAACAGATACCTCAACGGCAACCATACCAGCCAGCGGTGGCTCAGTGGTTAGGGCGCTCGGCTACTGATCCGGAGTTCCCGGGTTCGAACCCGACCGCGGCGGCTGCGTTTTTATGAAGGCAAAACGCTAAGGCGCCCGTGTGCTGTGCGATGCCAGTGCACGTTAAAGATCCCCAGGTGGTCGAAATTATTCCGGAGCCCTCCACTACGGCACCTCTTTCTTCCTTTCTTCTTTCACTCCCTCCTTCATCCCTTTCCTTACGGCGCGGTTCAGGTGTGAACGATATATGAGACAGATACTGCGCTATTTCCTTTGCCCAAAAACCAATTACTATTATTATTGTTATCAGTGGCAACCATACCGTATTTGGACCACGAAGGCCTGGCCAAGGCGAAGACACATTTGTTTCAAAAGTGTTCTTCCTCAGGCTACTGAATATGCTAGTCAATGCTGCATTCTTCATTACTCAAATAGTGCGAGATCTCTATGTCGTTTTTGATCTTTTCCTGCGTCATCTTGTTCGTGTTCGAATCATTTCTGTTCCTGATTACTGTCATTTCTGTGTTCCTCTCCTGCAAGAGAAAAAGAGGAAGAAATGAACGAAAGCTACGTCGTGGAAAAAAAAATGGCAACTGTACCGAAAGACATGGTCGCTGAAGCGGGAAACGTTCGCCATGATGCCTGAACCCTGAAGGCTCGTAGGATGTTCTGCCTTTCTTTCTTTTCTTTCCCTGCGCTTCGCGGGAGCGTCCTTCACGGCACGCTCCGAGGCAGTGAGGGAAAGGGCGCTTCTCCGGTCTCCTTGACGTGCGCGCGACACGCCCAAAAACAGAATCGCTGCTGTCGCTCGCGTCACGAAGCGGGCCGCGCTGTGTGTACTGCTCCAGGCGAGCAGTGTGGGACTAGCTAGCGGCTGGCTTCAAATTTGGCTCTGTGACCGCTCACTGTTCTGTTTCGAGATCGATGCTTCGCCACCGTGTTGAGATGGACAACAGAAATTATTTATATACATAGGGGGAAAAAAGGCTCCCACAAATTTTGGTCTCTCAGTGAGCGATGAAGTGAAGCTCATAGCTTGCCGTTTCCTTCCGTCACAAAAACGTCCACTCCAACGTCCAGCGGAGCATATTCTCATTCTTCCCGCAAGCGAACACCGCAGCTTCCATTCACGAATATTTCAAGGATCATTACGAGGAATTCGGGACCAGGAATCATTTCCAGCGCTTCTAGTTCTCTTACGTGCCACCACGTGGTGCATATCTCTGAGCATTAAAAATCAGCTAGCGCGCTAGCTGACATCACCCGTGACGTAAGAAAGAGAACTACGGAGTGGCTGCAGAACAGAATCTGATAGACCGCTAGGCTTAGCGGCACTGGCCGGGAACTGTCCCGAATTCTTCGTGATGTGACAACGATGCCACCCACCCACGGCTGGAGAACTGCACCAGCCCCCCTCCTAGCAGACCGACTCTGGCGAGGTGCGCAAACTACGGAACTGGACTGCTAGATGGAATCTGAGTTGGAAAATCTCTCAATCTTTTTTCCTGCAGAACACACAGAAAAGAAATTAAATAAGAGCCCAAAATTGGAGATTGTTATCTAAACGCTGGAGTGCAGTAACCTGCCTTGAGGGATTTGCATAGCGGAAGTGTTAAGACAAAACGCTAAGAGCGAACGCTTGACTCAAACCAAGAGCGAACAGTGGAGCGACGGTAGCTAATTGCCTATTGTTTTGCTGCCGAATCGTGCCTGCAGCGCTCGGCGTGCAGTGGACCGTAAATAAATACCTTTGAGTCTGTAACGTTTCCAGTAGAGTTTAGTTCTTTTTGCGACTGTATCAGCGACTGTTCACTTACCTTGGCTATTTGATTTTTCGTCTAGATATCTTTCGCTGACTGTACCTGTTGTCGACTGCCCAACAGAAAAGAATTAAGAAGAAACACCGGGAGAAAATACCATGTACCCGCCGTCTGTTATTGCTCGGTTAATCTTCTTCGCGTCGAGTGTACTTTGTCGCTGGCTTAAAGGCTTTCTTGCAGACCCGCTGTTTTTCTCGATGGCGGGACCGACCTCAGCATGCCCGACAAACAACACACAAAAGCGCCATAGTTTCTATTTGCGTCAAGGACAAAAACGAAGACATTCTAAACAACAAACGTTTACCTTTCGGTAAAGAAAGTATTAGGGGGGCGCTGTCCAGCACTTAACATAAGTAATCATCGATGTGCGATGAAGTCCAAAAGAAGAAAGCGCGCCAGTTGTCCATTCTGGCAAAGTCGTAAATCGTTAGCGAATTCCGGCAGCTAGCGTATAGTTCGCTCGCTACCATCGCCGCCTTGTGCCGAGCGTAGAACGGCTCTTTGGACAAGAAAAAGCGTTCTCAGCATGGCGTCCATCTAGTTCTTTCTCTGCTTTTGTGGTCCTGTACCGGCGGCCACCGACGCTGATGGTAGCAGCAACTTGAAGGCGTCTGTGAAAGCCGCGCCATATTCGCACGCCGCGCCACGAGTGCGGTATCTCTTGTGCGACGGACGCCCGCCGAGCCGAAGATTTATGGCGCTCGCGGCACGGTGGTTCGCGTTGCTGCTGCTGCTGCGGCGGCGCGGTGGCGTGAACACTGTCGCTTCGGGAGTTCGCCCGCGCGCTCAATCGCGGGTTTCGGAGGCGACGCCGTGGTCCAAAACGCGGAACCAATGCAGCGCAGTTCGGTACAGCGCGGTGGAACTGGAAGTCGTGGTAAGTTTTGCAGGCGAGAGCAAGTTGATTATGTTGGAACATATGCGTTGGGGGAAACCTTATTGGCGGGCTGGTACAAAGTAAGGGCGAGACGGTATCCCCTGAATTTCCACTCTTTTTCCCGACACGTAGAGTGTTAGTGCAGCCATCAGCATCGCCATCGACCAACCCGATCGCTTCCTCCGATGGACAAAGGTCATCGGTGTCTGATTAGCGCGGTCCTGCGCCCCTGCTATCCGGAAAATTCCGCTAATCTCATTTCCCCGCTTTACACACTTTACGCATGCTCGCTTTGGCAACAATATCTTACAATTTGCGCTACTTCTCAGCAGTGTAAGTTGCCAATGGGGAACATACGTTAACTATACTTGAACGAAGCTTTGCCGGAGACTACAGGATTTCTAAACAGTTTTTGCCGGCGACCGTGGACGTTTGTGCCTGGTCTTTAATTGCTTTGTCACAGCCCCGGCTTTCCGGGGGCGGTTAAATTGGCGGTCTATCCATCGGCATCCTCAGGCGCGGCGGCACAGACTCTTGGCGGCTATGTGGTCGTCATACGCGTCTCATCTTATTCGGTTTGTACAACGCTGCACGTAACTAACGAGCATTGGCGTTGAACTGAAGGCAGGAAAAATGAGACGGCAAACGTACAGGGCAGGAGAAGTAAGCGGGGCGCGCATTGTAGCGCGCGTGGGCCATTCGCGGGCCCCGTTTGTACTGTCAGAAAAGGGGGCGCCTCCTCCGCACTCCCTCCCTCCAGGGAAGGGAGCAAAGACAGAGGGGAACGGCCACTGGGAGCGTTGGCGACCGCGTGGACGGCTCACACGCCTACCCCGTAAACCACCACCTGTGGCGTCGTGGCCCGGTTGGTTCGGCTTGGGTTTGGGCACAAAGGAGACCTTGTTAGCGCACGTAGAGATGTACGGCGGGCGTTACGCGGAAGAGGCCAGGTGGATGCGGCGGCGGCCTCCCACGTACTACGCACGCATTCCTCTGCCACTCCCCCTACGCCTTCTTCTCGTCGTTGCTCGCGAAGGCGGTTGGAATGCGTGCAGGGTTTACAGGGCTCTCGTTGTGTTCGGTGTTGGTGAGATGCGCCGGCTTACGGGACAAGTCAAAGCTTCGTTATCACGAATGTTGGCTATTGCGAAGTTGGGCATTTCTTTTGACGGAGTAGGAACGAAGTAGGAGATTGCTTCGCTGTAATTCCAAGACAGCTGTGGCCGTACTGCTTGGACTGAACAAGGTTGAGGTTGAGGTGTTGAATGCTACAGGTGGGGTTAGCCTTGCTTTATCTGCCGGCAATTGCTCCACCGCAGCGTCCCTTCGATATTAACAATGCCGCATCTACCCCGCTAAGCGCACAGTCTCTTATGATAGCACACATTCTCTCCCGCAGTCACCATCTATGCACACAATCAATCCACACAGTTCACATCACAGTCCACTCCAGAAGTCACCATCTATGCACATATTCAGTCACAGTAGAACATAGGCCATTGTAGTGCCACACTCCATACACACATTCACTCACAGTATAAAGTAGTCCACTCCGGAAGACACCATCTACGCACACATTCAATCACAGTAGGCCATAGTCCGTTCCTGCTGTCACAAAGTTCGTTCAGGGCCATAGGCACTCTTTTCGTGTTATCCGTTCTTTATCTGCTTTGGTCGCTAATGCCGCTCTCTTTACACATGCCTTACGTGCTAATCTGACGTACTGAGTTTGTCTGCTTACTAGAAGCTCGCCGATAATCTGCAGAATAATCCGCCGTGGTCGGCTGACAGCAGGAAAAGCTGTTAGCACTATAGACCGAACCTGCTGATGACGTCTTATGAAGCATTTGATTAGTTTGAGTTAAAGGTGCTTTATTTGACGAGTGTCTACTGGTAACTACGTGAACAATCGAATAGTGAGTGCCACATTGCGAGGGCGTCATATTGTATAATGTTACAGGAGAAAGAACGTGCAAATAAAACATTGACCTAATACACTGCTTCAAACGGGAATGGGTTAGCACAACGACGTTTAGTAGTCAACCTGCCGGTCGTGGTTCTGTAGGCGTTGACGGGTGTAGTCATGTGGAAGAATCGTGCGTGGGCAATCCTACCCACCTTTGCTCTTTCCTTCCCGGAAACGAGAAGCGCAGCTCAAGAGGGCACTGGAACCAGTTCCATCCAGCGAACTCCGCGGAACTACCGAGCGCTACAGATTGCTCGGGAGCGCATTGTTGCAGATAAATATCAAGCGTCTGTGTAACTCGTAACTCACAAACGTAGTATAGCGCCAGAAAACCATGCCAGAGCTAACGAACGGATGAAGGACAGTAATGTATCAGCGCGGTGGTGATAACCCAGACTGCGCAGCGCCACCTACACACCCGTGCCCTCGATCATTTTCACCCGGAAGCGCTCTTCTCACCCGGTTCAAAGAGAGCAGAAGCCGCTGAGCCGAAACGTCAGCACGCGCGTGCTCGCGCCCGCTGTCGTCGTTCGCGATTGAGGGAGGTGCTGATAGCTGCTGAGCGTATTCTGTGCTTCGCCTCCGTATGCCCTCGGGCAGCAGGCGGCGTGGGCGCCACTCACGACGTAAACATGACAGCCTCCTTGATATACGGCACGCTCATATACTATATGCCGCCTCGTCGCCATCCCGGTGGAGAGGCGGGAAGGAGGGAGTGGTGGGGGATGCTGCGATATGCGCCTAGCGCAAGCCGAGCGGCATCATCTGCGCTGCCGGGGCGGCTGCTGCCAGTAGTGCTGCTGCTGTTGCTGCCGTAGTTTGAAATATGGCGTCACTCATGGGGAGGGGATCAAGTCACGCCCGGGGATTGTAGCTTGGCTTGCGCAATGCGTAGGCGTGGCGCTGCAGAAAGAAACATGCACTGCTCTCGCGCGGACGCCATCTGTTGCAGGGAGGCGCGTGTGGCCTGCGAATGTTATACGGCTCCTCGCCCGCTTGCTTGGGGCCGATAAGCGGAACTGCTTGCAAGCAGCCGCGCCACCTGACACTTGCGACGCCCGCTGCGAGATGTACGCTTGTTCGAGTGCCTGGCCCGTGTATTGGTTGCGTCGTGCCCCGGTGAGGAGACCTGCGATTCATTCGGGGAGCATGTGTGTATACGAAGTGGTCCTACATATGCTGCGTGCAGGCTGCGTTCTGAGATATGCCTCATGTTTGAAGGTTCTGAGATCTGGTGCCCCGTTGAGCCTTCGAATGTAGCAGAGTTGACAAATAGCCGTGTTTGTACGGGCACATTTTGAAGCTTCAGCGTGACAAGTAGGCAAGGTCAAAGAGAAACGGCTGCAGTACTTTGTGTTCTTTCTTTCGCTTCGACCACCTTCATTTTTCGCGCTAAAGCTTTGAGATGTCTTCTGGAATGCCAGCATAACTTTCCCGCAATCGTCCTACATGTCGTCATGACAGCTGATCACTGAGGCTTCCTGCTTCCGGACTTAAGACGGGCGTTGCACGCCGGTCGGCTGCAGTGACCCTCCATGCTTGCCAGAGTGAAGTGCGAAGCGAGTATTAGTGCCCACGCAACCGTCCTGGATGCTGCACACTGCCAGGCGTGCGTCGCTACGGATACCTGCATCACATGGCTTCTTGTGATTTGCCGTTGTGACATTCGGTGTGTCAGGGTTAGCAAGAGGTGCGCCTAAACGCCACAGAGCCGAGGCGGGAACTGCATGGTATTTCTATTCACACCTGCAAGCGCACCTCTGCGTGCCAGACCGGCGCCGACTATCGTCTTTGGATTTCCTCACCTTCAGAAGTACAAGCTTCACGCTTATAAGTCCGGCTCTTGCAACCTCATCGACGCTCCAGAGGCAACGTTCTGTGGTTTTTGTAGTTAGAATCTACGAGCGCGAGCTGTAAGCTTCCAGACGTGTTGCGGTTGGACTGCGCATGCGCGCGTGGGAATGGCGCTCTCATGTAAAGCCTTCTCGCTCATATAGTTTTCACTGTGCAACCACAGAAAGTAAACTCCACGAGTACACCGCCGTTTCCATTATTTCACCGAATGGCAGCTCCTTCTATCGCTCTCCGAGTCCCTTCGAGTGCCACTCAATGCGGCTGCAGGGCACCGTGACAGCAGCAAAAGCAGCAGTAAGCCCTGTCCCTTCTTTCCACAGCGTGGCGTCGGCGGGCGGAGCAGCAGCGGCAATCGGGTCGTTAGCGCACCCTTATGGCCGGTTGATGGGGGCGGCGGCTCCCACGCGTGCCGCTGCTCGCGCGCAGTTCGGTTTCTCGACCTCCGACCTTTTGGGCAACGAACGGCTGAGCTACGCGACGGGTCACGGTGCCAGAGTGGAGTGATTGAAGACGGCCGCGACCCAGGCGTCTTCTTTCTTTCTCTCTTTATTCACTGCCCTCGCGCGATTGCGAGGGTGTGGAACGCAGCTAGGGCCGCGCCTCCCCGCCGCCAACGACCTCTTCAGCCTCGGAGGCCGCATGGGCTCAGCGCGCTCTGCGGCGCGTGGGAGCCGTCACCATTCATTTGCGCCAACTGTTGGCGTCGGAAAATCACGACACATCCGCCCGCGCCCACCGACCGATTGAGATGGCCAGGGGTCGTTGCCGAACCTTACTAGACTTCACAGCTCCCATTATGAGGAGGAGGAGGAGGATCAGAGAATAAAGGAAAGAGGAGAAAAGGCATGTGAATGTAAAGGAAACAGGCGTTTTGCTTCTTTGCCCCCAAATACTGTAATGAGCCATCTTCATCAATGGAACTTTTCAAGCAACCGTTACCGTCGCAACCACGATTAAATTGAGGTGCTAGATGTCGGGTGCCCCGTGCGCTGCACTTGAGTAATAACGCTGACACTCTGAGAATAACGGCAGCAGTATACGCTATATGGCGTTGTAATCTGGGTAACGATCTTATGATACTTGACATCACTGTTGCAGAAGGCACGCGGATATTTTTCAAGCCATAAGCAAGCGCAGTTTTGACTCTCGTGCAATGCAAACGCGGCTACTTCACCACGTCTTCGCTCGTTGAAAGGCAGAAAATCTGTTCCTTTTTTCTTCTTTTTTAGTAGAATATTTTATATTTGCCGGCGCGTATAACGCTACACTCTGAGAACAGATACATTAGATCAGCCGCCTAGCACTCACGTATACAAGGCGCGTGTGCCGCACAGATAAACTGTTCACGCTCAGCGGGAAATAAGTAATGAATTTCCCTGGTGTCTTAGTTTAAAAAAAAATCCTCGAAACCTATCCGAATTAAATTCACGCACACACACGCAGCAGTCGCAGTCTTGAGAGCACCGAGAGCTAAACAGACATTGCCCGCTCGGTATTTGCAACGGTACTCGAGAAACCCTGCTCCGTGGGGCACCGTCTTGTTCCCACGGCTAGGCCAGAGGGCGTTCCCTTCGAGCGCCCCCACTCAACAGGAGAACCCCTCCACATGACGGGCACGTGCGTGCCTGGCAAGTCTTTAAATATACACCGTGAGAGCTGGGTCTTATCGAGAGTTTAATAGGGGGCGCAAACAACGACCGCGATTGAGTAGGACGTCGGGGTGGCAGGCGTGACTCAGAGCAGCAGCGGGATGGAGATGGGGAGATGTAGAACGCCGTCCTCTGCCACCCCTGCCCGCCCGGTCTGCGCCCATCACCCGACCGCACTTGAGAGACGGGAGAGAGTTTGCTTTAGCAAGAACCTGATATAGCTCCGTAGTTGCTGTAGTGTATGCCTGCTGCGGCAACAACGAGTGTAAGGTATACAGCTGTACCAGCACTCTTTCTGCTAGGTATTCCAACCCAGGCTATACTGTCCCGTAGGGAGTATAGTTTTACGCAGGGGTGAGATCTGCAGAACTGCGCGCTTTGCAGTGCCGAAGCGTTGGGAGGCTGAACTAGTCTTATTTACGGTCATGGACAAAAGTTTGTGGGACGTGGATTCGCGGAAAATAATTTATTTCTTCATTGCCTCGGTAGCTAGTCAGCTGGTATACTTCCAGAATGACAGCCGCCGCGGTGGCTGAGTGGTTATGGCGCTCGGCTGCCGGCCCGAAAGACGCGGTTTCAATCCCGGCCGCGGCGGTCGAATTTCGATGGAAGCGAAATTCTAGAGGCCCATGTGCTGTGCGATGTCAGTGCACTTTAAAGAACCCCAGGTGGTCGAAATTTCCGGAGCCCTTCACTACGGCGTCCCTCATAGCCTGAGTTGCTTTGGGAAGTTAAATTCCCC
Source organism: Amblyomma americanum (assembly GCF_052857255.1). Classification (NCBI taxonomy): domain Eukaryota; kingdom Metazoa; phylum Arthropoda; class Arachnida; order Ixodida; family Ixodidae; genus Amblyomma; species Amblyomma americanum. Next base: position 127,027,676 of record NC_135500.1, read on the forward strand.
ATAAACCATAATAAACTTCCAGAATGTGGAGCACACATGACAGCTCGGGCTTCTACGCTTTTCATTGACCGCATTTGCCTAAAAGCGCAGAAATTAATTTTTCTCTTCAAACCTGTATCCCTTAAATTTTTGTTCACCACTGTACAAGCTGTATGCGTATATGCTTATGTCAGAAACGTTAGAAAAAGTTTGTTTGTTTGCTTGCTTGTTTGTTTGAGACGGGCACTGTCTCGCCAAATTTAGTTTTGTCCAATTCTGTTGAGCTTTCGTCTGTAGGAATAACTACCAGATTGGTCCTTTTCGTTCCCTGTGATAACCCACAGCCTCGTCGTCTTCCGTTACATTTTTTTCATACAATTTTTGGACTTTTGGTTCGCTAGGCACGCGTATTTACGGCTTGTTTCTATAGCCTGATTCTTATAAGTTTCCGCCGCATGACGTAGCTTGGCGCGAGCGAGCGCGAAGCAGCCCTGTGAGCTGTGCTCTTTGTGGCCGCTTCGCATGGAGAGACAGAGAGAGTGAAAAAAAATAAAAGCGCGTCGATCAAAGTTTTCACTACCCACTCGAAACTGTCAACTCCTACCTCGCACTGTTACGGATGCTTCACTCAGCAAAGGCGACTTGGCAGGCACCTATTAAATTTCTTTTTTATCATTCACAATGACGGATGGAAAGAGGCAAACCATCTGTCTGGACGTATTTCTTTTTTAGATTTTTAGATTTTTCGCCTCCTTCGAGCCTGATTGGTTGCGAAGTTTCACGCATGGCGCCTTTCTTCAGAATGGGCGCAGAGGGGGCTCTGATGTTCGCGCAAGCGTGAAATAGGCGCAGCGTTATCGGCGCGAGTTCATTGTTCGCCACGAAAACGGAGGCCGCCGACGTAGCTTCGCTCTACTTGGCCGAGAACCGCCCATCCGCGTAGGGCCTGAAGAGACCGAAGCTTCTTATTTCACGCACTGAAGCCCCGCGCCTCCTTTCCTGACGGGATCAATAAGCGCTAGAAGTGTCGTAAGAGTTAGGGCTTTGCGGTTTTTCAGCGCTGCAATCGCATCATCCTAGGGGCTGCTTGAAGCACCTAGGCCACGTGCATTGCGAATTGCATTTAGACCTTCATTGCTATCAAATCTTAGTGTCAGTCGACTGCCCTCAAAGCATACAAGACACTCTTTGCCTACTTGAGAGCGACTGGATTGAGTGACAAATTGTGGCAGCGTTGTGCGTGTGTGTGTTATGCCTTTTTTCCCTTCTCTCTTCCTCCTTTTAGTCCCCTAATCCCTCTTCCCCAGTGCAGGGTAGCCAACCGGAACCCCTTTCTGGTTAACATCCCTGCCTTTCCCTCCTCCTCTTTATCTATCTATCTATGGCCAGTTGCTTTCCTTCGATGGTCTGAAGTCTAAACGCGATTGCACCGAAGTCACTTCTGTTCCACTCACTCTTAGGCATAGAGAGAGATAAAAAACTTCTTTTTAGAATAGAGTAATTCGCAGGAGCCGGGTGGTCCAGGGCTCCGCTGGCGGCAGCTGGATGCATAGAAGAATACCGAGAACATTTAATACAGTGAAGAACGTTTAAATACATGAAAGAACACTTTATTATACTTAGAGCATGTTGTACACGGAATAACAAGCGCTATTAGGCAGCACATAGGGAGACAATGGTCGGCGCAAACTCTACAATGTATAACTGTTCTGAATGCACATCTGCTCGTGTTGTGCACGTTTTAACGCGATAGCATTCGAAACCCCATGGGGCGTCGTCGGTCATAAAATTCCCCCATTGGCTGGAACAAAGTGAGGGCACCAGACTGAAGCATTCTTCCCATTGGCAGGAGAGAAGTGACGTCACTGGACCGGAAATGACGTCAATTTCGTTAAAGGCGTCAACAGATAATAATAATAATAATAATAATAATAATAATAATAATAATAATAATAATAATAATAATAATAATAATAATAATAATAATAATAATAATTGGTTTTGGGGGAAAGGATATAGCGCAGTATCTGTCTCATATATCGTTGGACACCTGAACCGCGCCGTAAGGGAAGTGATAAAGGATGGAGTGAAAGAAGAAAGGAAGAAAGAGGTTCCATAGTGGAGGGCTCCGGAATAACTTCGACCACCTGGGGATCTTTAACGTGCACTGACATCGCACAGCACACGGGCGCCTTAGCGTTTCTCCTCCATAAAAACGCAGCCGCCGCGGTCGGGTTCGAACCCGGGAACTCTGGATCAGTAACGTCAACAGATGCTAATGGTACCGCCTCGTCAACACATAATGGTATGAGGAGTCCCTGTGAATTTTTTTTTATCAGCACTAGTAAACACGTCTCTAAGTGCGGGTGTTCTTGCCCTCGATTGCGCTGCACGCACTACACTAGAGCGCTCTGGGTGCCGGCTGTACGTCAGCCATTACACAGACGCCGAACTGCGGTGACGTGCACCGCGTAGGTCGTGACGTTCTCTCACCCCGACGCGCGCCTCAACGCCCGAGCCGAGAAGCCGGTGCCACCTCCGCCCCCGACCGAGGGGCGCCATTAGGGGTCGCGGCGCCGGAGGTTGCCCCTTGGCAGAGAGGGGAAAGGCTGGCCGTCGGGGACTGGAGAAATGATGCGGCGCGGCGCTCAATGCCAAGTGCGCGCCACTCGGAGCGGAACAATGGAGAGGGAAGCGGGCACCGCGTCGGCACCGGGAAAAATGTTGCTGGCGTCCGTATATGCGCACCATTACGCGCCGGACCGTGACCGCGTTTGTCGCCGAAGAAAACAGAGAGAGAGAGAGAGAGAGAGAGAGAGAGAGAGAGAGAGAGAGAGAGAGAGAGAGAGAGAGAGAGAGAGAGAGAGAGAAAGACAGCCGACGAACGCAAAGGGGAAAGAAAACCAAAGGAAGCGAGAGAGGGAGAAAGAAGTGATTGTTTCCAGAAATAAAGAAAAGTTTGCGCAGGACAAAGACATACGCGGGGTGCACGGGCTGGTAAGAAGCGACTCATATTGGAGAGTCGTGGCCACTGGGAGCATTACCCTGGAGGCTCGTATGGGACCTCTAAACCCGATGCGCCACTCGCCATGGCACGGGAGCTATTTATGCGACTGGGACTATGCTGCCGCAGGCTGCAGTCTCAATTATGTCTGAGAACCCTTCTGAAACTGCCGCTTTCTGTTGTCCCTCCTCTTGTCCCACTGGTTGAGGATGGCAGTCGGTAGCCGACGGTGCTACCGGTTAAATACAAAGCGCACCAGGCGTGTACTGCCGCGATGCCGTACTACCAGTCAGTGGCCCTTCGTAGGGGGATGGGCGTACTGGTGCTTTAACCGCAGTATTGCAACATGTAAGCAATAAATATGTAAGTAATAAACAACACGCTCGCGCTTAATTGCATGTCACGATACCAAAGCGGAAGGTATTCTGTCCGCTCCCCTTTCGACTTTGAGGTCAGAGCTCTGTTATTGTGCTGGAGGCACGTCTAGAGAGTCCAGAGCACTAAACATAGAATACAAGTCCACCGTGAAGGGAGCTGTGCTTTTGAAAAGTGCTGCGTGCGATAGTATGATTCAGCAACATTCAGCAAGACAAGTGCTACGGGCGAAAGTAGGATTCAGCAACATTCAGCAAGAGGAGGAGGAGGAGGAGGAGGAGGAGGAGGAGGAGAGACTTTAATGAATACGGGAGAGGTCTGCCTGGTTGTTAGCCTAGCATGCTACTCCAGGTGAGGGTAAAAGAAGAGAAGAAGATAAAAAAAGAATACGCGGGTGAAAAAGAGAGGAAAAAGGAAAAAATAAAGGGTGAAAGGTGAAATCAAGCATACTCAGCACTCACGCACTCAAAAACACACATGGTTGTCAAAGGGTGTTCAGCAAACTCGTGTCCCTATGAAAAACTAATAATGCTTTTGCCCCTCGCGCAGCAGAAGCCGCATCACTCCAGGGTACAAGGACATGCTCCAGGTGTACGGTGTCGTCCTGACGGAGTCATAAAGCACTTAACAGTACCTTGCGATGGTTATTAAAGATTTGGCAGCAGCAGATCAAGTGTTGATAAGCAAGACAAGTACTACGTGCGGTAGTAGAATTCAGCAACATTCAGCGACCCACAGGAGACACGCTGGAAGTATGACTAAAAGGCGGACATTGCACTTCTGAACGCTAGCGTTTGTCTCTAAAGTTAATTTTTTTTGCCTCGAGTACAGTCAGTAGCCCATAAGCAGGCACCATGTTCGCTTCCTCAAACAAGCATGTGTAGCTGTCAAACAAATGGCACATAAAGGTGCCGCTTCTTGGATTGTAGCTGTGGCCCATTAAGTACCATGCGTCAGATTCGCGGCCCTGTGTCATGCCCTATTATTGCCCAATTCTAGTTTTAGCTTTCACTGCGTGACGAATAAGTTTCCCTTGTAGCGCGTCACTACAGAATATCAAATCTTGCTTTTGAATGCGTCGTCCTTGTAAAAAAAAGAAGGAAATATTTTGTCAGTTCCCTGATATCACGCGTAAGGTTGATAACGGCTTTGAAAAAGATGTAGTGATGTGCAATCTGGACATAGATATAAGTTCGCTTCGGTAAAACCCTTTGTTAGCTTCTTTGCGTTGTGTTATACTGATGTATTGGTTTCATCATAGAAGGTTGTGGCCAAGTACTACACCAGGGTGGCCAAATCCTGCTCTGGTGAGAGAGTGCGTTGTCGGTTCTGGTCACCGAGATCAGGCCGCACTCCAGGCCTGGTTATGCAATTCCATCTACACGCGGATTTTTTTTTTTAAATGTATTAATTAACCGGCAGAAGGTTAGGTGGGCGGATGAGATTAATAAGTTTGCAGGCAAAGGGTGGATGCAGCTGACAAAGGATAGGGTTAATTGGAGAGACATCAGAGAGGCCTTTGCCCTGCAGTGGGTGTAGTAAGGCTGATGATGATGATGGTACTGATGTATGCGTTTATAAGCTTTGTTTTTGATGTCTACTTTTGTATTGGCCATGAATTGTTCATTCGTTTCTGTTTGCTGCTGCCATGCCATGCTTTGGTATCCTGGGCCTTGTCAAGCTGTTCGTGCAGCTTTTAGCGCAGGCGACCATCCAGTTTCTGGAAAATTAATTTGGTTTGATTTGAACTGCCACTTTTCTCAGTCGTCTATAGTGAAAATTTCGACCCTAACTGAGCTAAGTTACTGCATGATACTATGTCATGAACGTTAGCCAGTTTCGCTACACGTCCCTGTAAAAAAAGAAAAAAAAAACCCTGTGATTTGGTGTGGTCAGGCGCTAAATAATCTCGAGTGAGTCAATGCCTGCAGTGCAAAACGGGTTTTCCGCTGTTCTGTCCGGATCTGCTGCAGTGTCTGGAGTGGTTCAGCGCCACCGAAAGCACTGAATTGAGACTGCAGAAGCGCTGGGCATGCAGACGTCAAAGCGTGCCGCGTTCTCATTGCCACCCAGGGGGCTCGGATTGCCGGCGCACGTGCAGCTGCCACGGTCTGGCGCATCCCCGGTCGTTAAGGGTGTAAGCACATGTCTCTCGCATGGCTGGAGCCACTGGGCTTTCTCCGCCGCTGGCGCTCTTCCTCCGAGCATGTGTATGGACACACGGTGCCACCGAGCGGCTAATTGCCGCGCTCTCAACGGCCCGGTGGACCCGGATCGGCGCAAACAAGGAGGAACCTTCATGTTCTGTTCGACCTTGAACCGAGCTTGTAATGCGCCCTTTTCTTTCATGTCAAATGACTCAGTAGGCAGATAATCTTGCAGCCTGGGAAAACAATTTGGCATATGCACTACGCTGCAAGCGTAACTACGGCGTCGGTAATATATATATATATATATATATATATATATATATATATATATATATATGTGTGTGTGTGTGTGTGTGTGTGTGTGTGTGTGTGTGTGTGTGTGTGTGTGTGTGTGTGTGTGTGTGTGTGTGTGAAGGAAGTCAACAGTCACCGAAACCAAGGTGCACAGGGAAATATTTTTTTATTTAATTAGTAGTGCCAATCAATGAAATAAAGTTACTTATAAAGCAGCAGAAAAAACAACCATGCCGCCGGTGTGATGCGAACCCATGCACGACCGCCGAATATGGCGTCAGCGGCTGCAAAATTTTCTTTTCTGATCTATACATCCAAATGCTTTCCTTCGTCTACGCCTGTCGACATGGTCGGCGTCTTTTGTTTTTCTTGTGGCACTGCCTCGACAATCTTGGACATCAAGCAGGTACGCCTACCTGGGCGCCGCAAAAGAGCCCACGTGTGCAGTCCTTGGGAAACGCCTGACCGTTTTATTTTCGTTTGACAGTAGTTTGTTTCACGGTATACGCAACAGAGACTCTGCAAAAGTATTCCGAGCTGTGTGCAATTGTGGTAGGAAGTCCACATTTATTGGACGTCCCGGTAGCCGCGGCTGCTGAGACGGTGGAGTGGGCTGTTGACGTTGCTGGCCAGGCCTGGTGCTGAAAGCGTTCTCTGTTGCACGAACGAGGGCTTCTGTTCTGCGCGAGGCAGGTCGCGCCAACTTCATCTTCATCAGCGCCGCTGGCGATGCCAGCGCCGCTACACAATGTCATATAGAGTGATCCCTCGCGGAGGCTGTACCTATACGTGCAGAGGAAGTGATCTCACTTACCTGTTTGTCATACGAGTGACACAGCACCGTTCGAACGTCTGCTGATTCAAAGCACCTAACTCGCCCGGCGGGCTCTCTGCATCGCGGCATCGGCGGCGGCCACCCAAGCGATTGAGCAAGGCTATCCGGCCAGCTCAGCCGGCACGCGACGCGAAGACGCCGCGGCCTTGGCCGGCCACGCGGCAAGGAAGGAAAGAAAGCTGTAGGCCGCGCTTAAGAAGGACACGGAAGTGGTCGAGCTCGCATCTCGGCGTCGATGCCTTATCTCTGCCTCAGATTACCACGAGCAGGAGGAAGACCTGAATTCCTTCCGGCGCTTCCTTTGCCATCTTTGACTGGTGACGATCAGGCGCCAGTGCGACTCTTGTTGGCTTTTGCACGGCTGATTAGAGGCAACGCCGCCTAGAAAGTTTGTCTATTTGGCGTTGCCAGAGAGTGGCGCTCTGGGCGATGGACATCACGCAGTAGAGGAGGAGGAGGAATAGGCGAGCGGCTGGCGCGTGTCTGCTGACTCGAACGAGGCGCCAGCCTCATTTGGATATCTGATTATCTCGGAGGGATGCTTGCTTATCTAGGCTTGCTGATCTGGCCAATCCGGCCGTCGGCGCGTGTGGCGCAGCACGTGAAGTGGGTACACGAACTGAGCGGATGGTCTTGAGCCAAATATGCGACGGGCTCGGGTGGAATATCAACCTATAGCTTGACTAGATTGAGAGCGGCGGTGTGTGGGAGAAATAAACGAATGAAATATTTTTGGTGGCAGGAAGGGTGAAGACGAGGCTTTTGGAGTAGCGAATCATCGGCCCGTGTGCTGTGTACACAGGCTGGTTCTACGAAAACACGCTCCAAAACGTCATTCGCGCTCGGGCGACGAGCCAGTGTTGGGCACGCGTCTGGCTACCCGCCAGACCACGCATGGCCGAAGGCACGAAAAACTAAATAAAAACAAAAACAAAATGAGGGATGCCGGCGAGAGCTTCTGTGCGCTCTCAACGTCTGGTATGCGAGAAGGAACATATAGATGAGTTTGTTTATGCACAATTCTACCGAGTGTGTAAGCAGTCTTTGGTGACGTGGTATTTGAAACACGCGCTAGAATAAGTAGCGAAAGACGAAGACGAGCAAGGCTGGTCTGGTTTTGCCCGATGTTTACTCGAGTCAAAGCCGCTCGGCTCACTTTGTTGTTGCCTTTAGTTGGCGCTGCCTCTTTTACTTGTCGGCCGGTCTGCCTATACATATTTGCTGTTCTCTCGTCTGATAGGACTTCTTCAGGGTGCTTTCTGTAAACATTGCTGATGAACACGTCCTCCTAAACTACGGCTGGAAACCCGCTTGCGGGTTTGGCGACCTCGTGGAAGCATTAATAATAGCCAAGCTCAGCTGAATTCAGTTATAATTACTTTTGGCTAGGAAGCACAGTTAGCCCAGTTTTTTTATTTTAGAGTTGAGTTGAGTTGAGGTGTTGAATGCTACAGGTGGGGTTATCCTTGCTTTCTCTGCCGGCAATTGCTCCACCGCAGCGTCCCTTAGACTCCGCACAGCTGACAAGGCTGCAACATGGCATCATTGGATATAACATATAAGCTGTATTATCTTTCAACATTCCATGAAATAAGCTCTCTACGAACGTCTGCTGTAATCATGTCGTCGTGGGATTGTTCCTAAGCCGTGACGCATAGCGATAGCTAACGAAGCTCGTTAGTATGTAACCGGGCGGCTCTTCGTTAGTCAACATTCTCACCCTACATACGCGATTAAATACGCAATTAACAAGCACCAGTGACGGCTACAAAAACTGAGCGTATTCCGTTTGTCGTACAGGCACAGTGTGCTAGACGAAGCGAGACCTTCATCTTGCTTACGTTACTTGCATCTAAACGCACACGCTTGCATAATATTAAATAGACAAGCGTGTAAGAACGAACCATAGGGGACGCTGTACTGACATGCAGGCCTCTTGTAAGTTTGTATAGGAAATAAAAAGAAAACACAGCACTACATTAACGCTACAGCGCACGCGTGCTAACGCCTTCGCCAACCAGGCCAAACCGCGCTCTGCGCGCGATTAATATTCCGCCACAGCTTCCCAGGACCCTCTTCTGAGTCACGATGGACGCATTCGTATGCGATGTGCAACAGCTCGCGACACTGCGTGCTTAATAACCGCGAGCTTATGCGCACGCGCGAGCGACGTAGAGCACGGACACTTATTAGAGGACCGCGCGGCATCCAAGCCGCCTCTCGGTACGTCAGTGTCCACTCGGGTGCCGGGACAAAAAGGCAGCTGACGGCAGCCTTCTCTGCGGGATGCCGCGGGAAGGAGAGCGGGGGAATGCTCGATGACTCCACGGGGTGCATTCGGCACCGGGAGCTCCCATGATGACCGGATGCATGGCTAGAGGGGACGTCACGTGGTACAACGGCCGCCGCCGAAGGAGGGTCCTGTGGGAGCGATGGGCACTGCGGCTTCCAGTTAACGATCAGTTCAGCGTTCTCATGTATAGCTGCAACGGCGCTCGAGCACGTCCGATGCAGCGTTCGGTTATTGTAAGCAGGACGCTGAGGATTAAGACGCCAGTGCGGGAGCCACAGGCGCGTGGGCAGTTCTGTGCACGGGGGGTAAGATTATGACGCTGTCTGCTATAACGAAAACTGAACTGCACCTTCATTGGTGGAGGCAAGACGTTTTGCAGTCACTATGGCTTCCTGCAGCGGAAGTGCTTGCCCATGTGGAAGAGCACTGGTCACCATTAAGATTTACGGCCCGGTTCCAGGAAGGATGACGCCCAGCTCCAGTATAGAATGGGTATGCGTCTAGTCAGCAGAGAACGATACGGCCTTTATTTTCTTTTGGATTTGTTTAAGCTAACCTAGCAGAGACTAACTGTTGTGGATGTACTTAAAGACAGCTCATCACAAAACAACTGAGTCTGCCGACTAGCTCCCAAATCATGGAAGCGACCCAGGGCTGTAAGATTCGGGATGGGGGTTACTGTTAAGAACCGAATTTCTTTCAAATCTATTAAACTTTCGTTCATATGATATGACGTGCCAGCTCGCGGAAACCACGCTACTTTTAGTGCAGATAAAGAAAAAAAAGATTCCGTCATTCTGAATGTCCCTTTCTTGACTTCATGCTCATGCTCGCATTCTTGAATGAAAAGGTGATTTCGAGGATCGAAGAATATCGCAAACATTCCCAGCTACTATTCTCAGTAAATTTTTGTCAGCATAACAGGAGCCCTTCTTTCAACTTGGAGGCTGGCGTACCTGCGTTACCGTCTTTATATAAACCACAGAGGCGCGGCATTCAAGCTGTCGGTCGATTTCTGGGGTGCACCGTTGACGCTTACTGCCGCTTCGCTGCCGAACTCAGTCATTACACCGGCACCAAACAGTAGTAGCCACACATGGCTGCTTGCGGCTCCACCCTGTACTTGTGTGGAACCACGCTTTCTCTCTCTCTCTCTCTCAGTGGCAACGGAGGCTCCAACGCGGATTACATAGCCGGGTCGAAGCAGTCACTTTGAGAGAGGGGCAACCTGTGATAAATAGAGCAATCTTGATCGGACTCGCGCAAGCCCCATTCGCAAGGAGAGCATTCACACGGGATATATCGCGGTCCAGAGCTCCTCCGCGCAAGCGGATTGCAAATGGAGACCGATGCAGGCGCGGCCACACGTAGAATAATGGTGGAGGACCCCCACGCGGGCGCCCAATCTGCGCGCCCCCATCACGCGGCGGCTGATCCAGCTCACACACCGCGCTACGCGCCGCTCCCGCCCTGCTTGTTCCGTGCAGCTCTGTATACCAAGCCTGTTTGTGTAGATAGCTAGGCTTGCCGTTTGTGTAGATAGGCTTGCCATATAAAGCGGGTGTAGCTGGACGCTGCGACTGTCATCTTTGCCGCCGTGCCAACTCAAGCAAACAGAGTCTACAGAGCCACAAAAGGCGCCCACTTAAATGGAGGAACATGTTACACCTGCGCTTTGCGTACGTGTGTGTACTTGTATGGGTGTTTGCGTGTCCCACTATTCCTTTTAATGTGTGCATATGTGCGTTACTGGGCCCTGTCACGACATTGGACACCTGTTGGACCAGGAGAAAAATGCATCAAGATGCGAGGCCCTAAACGAGACATCCGGCAGGTATACGTCTCGTGGGTCATATACGGCACAAGAAAGACCAGCAGGAGGACATGACTAAGATCCGGATTCTAGTCAGGAATTAGAAAAGATGCTCGAATATTCACTTACTTCCAGTTGCACTGGAGGCATCTCCGCGGCGTTTACACCGCTGCACGAATTTACGGGGAACGAGAGGGGACACCGGGGAAGTTTCCAATAGGGCGTGCATCATGATTGACTGACTCCGCATGCGCGAGTGACTGTACGTGACGGAAGGAAAGGAGGGGGAGGGGTTAGCGGCATGGGGTGTGTGGCGCTTCGCGACAGGACTTCGGAGTGGCTATGGAGGCTGCCGCTGGGAGCATGGCGCGCGCTGGCCGCTGCCCGAGTTTCCGGGCGATTAAGACGAGCCCCGTCCGTGGAACCCGAAGGTCTTTATCTGCCGCTTCCTGAAAGGGTCGATCCGAGTCACCTATTTTATTGCCTTGTAGAGTCCAAGAACCGGTGCACATGTTGTGATTAAGATGAAAGGAAGATGCTCACTTTGCTGCTGAGTCATATAGATTTTTAGTTGAATACATATAATACTGCACTTTTTAACTTTCGACCGCTCAGCTCTGTTAGAGTGGACTAGCTTCATATCTTCGTTCTGCTAGTACTCCTCACTTGAGGTGCGAATGAAAATATTCAGTGACCATTTCACGTGGATGCTGGTTTTTGAATGATGAGGACAGTTGAACCTCGTTAAAACGAAGCTGAATGGGCCCGGCGATTACTTCGTTACAGCTGTAGCTTCGTTATATCCCTGTTGACTGAGCTTCCAAGGGGATTCGCCATTCCTTCGCTCTGTCCATTATTTCGTTATAAACAGTTTCTTTATAACTAGGTTCCTGTAACGTGCCCGTCGACGCCATTTCTGCGCGCAGAAGAAACAAAGTGTGTCCGGCACTATCGCCAGTCAGTATGTGAGCGGTGGCGCAAATAGCGTCCAGGCGCGTTGATTTCGATCGCTGCGCGGATCAAACGGTTTCGAACCACCGAAAGTTGTGTCCGAGTTTAATGGGCGGGAGCCAGACACTGGCCAGTGCGTATGCTTTTCGGTGGTTAACGAGTATCGCTAAAATGCATACTTCATTATAGGCGTTAGGCATTAGAAGACATCGGTCAATGAGCCGCAATGGCGAGGAGTTGGAGAGGGTAATGGCCTTTTAGCGCAGCTCGCGCGTATCAATTATGCGTCGCCTGGCAGAGCAATTTGGGGACCATTTGGTGGGCTGGCTGCGCGTGCAATGGCCGGGCCATTTCCTGTTGAGCCAGCTATACACTGAATGCAGCGGTGGATACTGCAATGAGCGTGGCGAGCGATCATTTCCAGTGCAATTACTTCGTCAGCGGTGGGCTAATTATATACAGGCTCTTTTGCTTGTTTCTGTGTGCCGGATAGGCTAGATGTATTCCTTTTCGCCACACTGTTTTACACTCTTACTTGTTTATTGTTCTTTTTCTTTGGACTGCTCTTCGATCCTCTGCAGGCATGTCTGCCTGAAATATCTCTATCTGTCATGCACAACGAAGACGCCTGTGGTCATGTGCATGCTGAGGGATAATTCGAGCGTAGAATCAGTCAGAAGCCTATCGAAATTGAGCGGTCGCAGAAATGGGCTGCGATTACAAACGCTGCTCTGCAGGTCTCGAGTCCGTCTCCACAGTACTTTATTTTGGACAAAATGAAACTTTAAAGTACGTTAATTCGAACACAATGAAACTTCATTCGAGGTAGCTCGAGGTAGCTTTCATTCGAGGTAGCTCGCGGTCCAAGGAAGCTTTCGATATATCTATCTTGCGTTCGGCTGCGTTTTTATGTAGGAAAAACGCTAAGGCGCCCGTGTGCTGTGCGATGTCAGTGCACGTTAAAGATCCCCAGGTGGTCGAAATTATTCCGGAGCCCTCCACTACGGCACCTATTCTTCCTTTCTTCTTTCACTCCCTCCTTTATCCCTTCCCTTACGGCGCGGTTCAGGTGTCCAACGATATATGAGACAGATACTGCGCCATTTCCTTTCCCCCAAAACCAATTATTATTATTATTATTATTATTATTATTATTATTATTATTATTATTATTATTATTATTATTATTATTATTATTATTATTATTATTATTATTATTATTATTATTATTATTATTTGTTGGTTCCGAGCTGACGTTTTATATTGAAAATTAGTATTTTTTTTTCGTACCTTAGTTTGTTCAGTTGTTCGCTAGAAAGATGGTGCTAGCGTCTCGCAAGCTTGGTATTAAAACTGAGAAAGACATCAACGCTTAGCAATTGCTCTCGAGGCCTTCTTATAATGCAGGCCGAATAAAGAAACCCTGTTTCCGCTGGCAGTTAATGCAAACAGGCATGGCCTTGCTCGCGTTGGGAATTATATAGTCGCGCGCAGGAAATGCCTATGATTAATAGCGTCCTTTATCAGAGACCCGAGCGGGGACGCGAAACACGGGCGGCAGAAACGCGCCAGGGCGAAGCAGTCCACAGTGGCTGGCGGGTCGCTTTAGCCGGTTCGTTATGCTTCCCGGCCATGCGGCGAGACGTTGCGTTGTGCGTGCTTTCGTTCGCTCGCTAGCCTCGTTAAGAAATGCCCCGTTGGCAGCCCGACCCGACGACGGGCCCGGCGGGCCGGGGCAACGCACTTGCCCCATCGGCGCGCGAGTGTCTAGTCAAAACAAACCGATGCTCGCCGAAGCGTCGGGCCGCATCCGCTACGCGAGTTCCTCTCAGAAGCAGCGCGCCAAGCTCGTGTCCGAAGTTCCATTTGCAAGTCCAACACGCATATACAGTCGAACCTCGTTATAACGAACCGGTTTGTTAAGAAATAATGGATATAACGAAGGAATGACAATTCCCCTTGGAAGCGCGGTTGACACTGTCTATAACGAAACTGCGGCTATAACGAAGCATTCGCCGGGCACCATCAACTTCGTTATGACGAGGTTAAGCTGTATAGGCCTTGATGTGCGAGGGCTTTCAAAAGTTCGCGAACCGTACCTATGTCTTTGTACGTGGAGCAGCGACCTGCACCACGTTAGGGATGGTGAGAAGCAAAGCGTATAGTCTCCATTGTGTGCGAACCGGGCATCGCATCGCTGCGGCTGCATGGAATAAGCCTTATGCAAGTGGTCAGTGCGGAAAGCTCCGCTTACGGGGCTAAGACCAAGACGGCAAATTACCCGCGCGCTTTTCCCTCTCCTTTCGTTTTCTTCGACAAGTATACACGAAGAAGACAACACAAAACACCAATGAGAACAGCTCGGACGATGCTGTTCTTGAATGTGTGGCCGGAGACATCCAAACAAACAAACAAACAAACAAACAAACAAACACCGCCAGAGGACGTGGAAGAGAGGTAAAAGCGTACGGTACTCCTAAATAATTCCGTGCGGGGCTGTGAAATCGCTACTTGCGTTCCTTCCATTCAGGAGGCGTGGTCGCGCCTGGCCGAAGGCAATGCATTAGTGCACACTAGCGGGCGTACGCTATATTCCGTAGTCATCCACACTCCATTTCCCCCTGAACATTCTTCTAGAACTATTATTTCAAACTGTGATCGCCGAATTGAGCATACTCTGGTGTATAGTCTCTATACCTCGAGGTAGCTGAATATTCCCTGGCCTCATGTATTCACCCTAGAGCCATTATAACGCATTGCTTGGGACTATTCACGTTCGACATGATCCGTAGCACTGCACAGAACTATCTGGACTGCGTGCATAGCACTCGCATTCCTTCTCGCGCGCAACCTCCTTGCGTGCGCGATCCGGCGAGCAGCGGGATAGCGCGGCAGAGCAACTCGCGTACGCGGAGGCATTCCATCAAGATCGTTGCGGGATCGGCGAGCTGTGAACAAGGGATCGCCGCTGTGTATAACGGACGGGCCTATGTGAGATCGCTTTATAGATGACCGCTCGCGGAATAAGAAAGCAGTCCGAATGCACTAGCGGTGTATGTGTACAGGCAATTCACATCGGTCCCTGAGGCACGGTGCTATAGAAGCGCTGCACCCCGCAGCGCGCCTGAAGAACTGGAGCCAGGTGAACTTCGGCCGCGGCTCAGGATTAGTTAGGCGCGTGAACGAACATGACTTATCGAAGTAGCACGTTCGTTAAAGAAAACACGCCCGTTTCCGGATGTTCCTTGCCGCCTCATAACCACATATACGTATAGTCTTCATCGCTTGATTTCTAGTTGTGGTTGCCTAATATCTTAGCGTCGTTTTTTTTCATGGATTAGCGGGCCCCAAACGGGTTGCGGTATTTACGATGGTTCTTACGATTTTATGATTTCATCCCCTATTCAACTCTGACGTAAATGGAAAACGCCTTACGAGCGTGGCAGACAAAATGGCGTGCATGCGGACAGTTTTTTCTGAAGACTAAGAGAACATTTGGTCATCGTAATATTCTGAACTATAAGGAAATAATCCGCTGAAATGGTTATCCCCAGTTGCTTACCGCGTAAACTATCACACTGCGACGTTTTAACCTGACAGTGCCAGAATTCCTAGCGACAGAAACTTACTTAGCGACGCTCAGGATTACACGCAGAGTAAATTTTTGGGTGAACTTCCTTCGGCAGCGCGGTGTAAATGCGCGTTTCATAAGCAAAAAATAGAAGTTCGCCTATTACCTTCGGGTTGGACATCATACGTCGAAATTTCAGACTGCCCTAGCGCGCGCGTCAATGCCGGCTCTGGTGGCTGTTACAAGATTACCTCTCGTTAAAACCGGTAAGAGACAATCATTCTCGAACACCTCCCGGTTTACAGAAGTTCAGGCTTGTGGACTTACGGCTTGGTAGAACTATTAGGGCTCACCATCCACAAACTTCTCCCTGTTTGCACAAGTTAGCGCTTTTAATAACGGTGCGCTTGAGCAGCGGGTCGATTCACACCTTCCTGCTGTCGATGTCTGTGTTTTATTTCGCCTTTATTTCGGCGTAGATAAGACGTTGTACAACTGCGACTGCATCTAACTTACGAGCCAGTCTCAGTATCGCCTTTGCCACTAGCGAATCAACTCGTAAAAAGCGAGCAGCTACCGAGAGGCGGCGAGTGCACGCGCTCTGCCCCCCCCCCCCCCCCCCCCCCCCTCATTAGTCCTGAACGCGCTCGTAGAAGCATCGATTGTTATCGCATGCAGCACGGCCCCTTCACCGCGTGCTAGCTGCATATATTCTCCCCGAAGGCAAGTAAGCAGGCACAGGCACACGCAAACAAGCAAGTACACACACATACTCATACAAACGAACGAACGAACGATCGCCCCTGCACACGGGGAAGGGAGCAACCAAGTTGCAGGAGGTGTGTCCAAGCAAGCCTTGCTTGCTCTTACCTCTGTCGGCGCGGGACAAAGGGGGAACAACAGAATACATCATGCCAGAAAGGCCGCCGCTACCGCCGCTACACGCTTGCCCCAGCATCGATCGATAGACGGTTAAAAACTACCGGGGCGGCGCCTAATACTAATCGCTAGCTCGCGGTTTTCGTTCTATTTTCTTCTTCCCTCCGCCTATGCTGCGCGGCGGTAGTATTTCAGGCCTGCACTAACCTTGCCGCCTGCAATACGTAGAGCGTTTTCCTTTTTGTCAAGTGAGTATCAGCGATCCGGTATTCGATCGGCGTGTGCGCTGCTCCGAAGTCTCGCATTACGTGCGGGAGCTTGCAGAAGCAACATGGCGGCAGTGGTAACGTGTAGTACACAACAACAGAGGGCGTCCGACAGACCAAGGTCGAAGCCGCAGGGGCGTAGTGCGCTCCGAGGAATATTACTCGCCTGGGACGTAAGAGTTAACGACGCGGCATCCTCGGCACGGAGGCGGGAGGAAGGGGGGGAGGGGGGGGGGGTGAATGCTTCATTAGGAGCGGGTTATATGAGCGACCGGGACTCGTAAAAAGGGATGGACGCTGACGTGCCCGTACAGGAAGGGTGCCGTGCGCACAGTCCCCTGTTGGCCCAGCCTGCTGGAATCCGGTTTCGGAGAGCGGCGCTCCTCGTCGGTAGGTGACGCTGCAGACTTTTCGCCGTGCAAAAGACGCAGTGGGAAGGCGAAACGTATGCGAAGAAGCATGTAAAAATAAACCAAAAAAAAAAAAACGCGCCGCGGGCGAAGCGAGCGGTGGGCCGCGGGGGTTTGGCCGCGTCATAAAACACGGCCTCAAGAGGCGCCGGACGGAAGTTCGCGGGTACTTAACTTGCCAGCCGCGTGCTATATCGTTTCCGCGCACTGCGCCTAGATTTTTGTGGCGGCAGCTGGCTTGGGAGTGTGCCTGTGTGTGCTGTCGGCACCGAGCGGCTACGAACGTGGTGGCCGTTTCATGACAATAGGTGAAAATTCTCGGCTGCGAGGATTTTGACCTCGTGCCTGCAGATGGAGATCATTTTGTGCTAGCGCGTCCATTTTTTTTTTTCAAGAAGCTCCGGAAACGTGTTGCGGTGTATTCGCATTGTGTGAGCTGTATTGGCTCACAAAGTCAGAGACGCGAAGGAGCTCAGCTTCTACTGATTTTCTCGCGGGACGCTGGCTTAATGAAGCATTCACAGGTACTACCACACAAGTCGCAGGCAAATAAGCCACATGTCATATATGTTATACTCTTGTATGGCTAACAATGCCGCCTTATTCGTAGCACTATACTATACAACCTTTCACGCCACCCGCGGTAACCGAAAGCCACACAGTCTCCCTAGAAGCAAGGAAAATTGAGTTCGTCCTCGGTATCAGCGTTCCGCAAACTAATGCGGCAACCCGCGCACATCATTCTGTGCAGTCGACGCTTCGATTTCGTATGCAAGCTGCTGCATAGCATAGCTTATGCAGCTGACGTCTGTGAGCTTGAAAGCTACCAACTTGCTTTGCTCGCAGCAGACAGACAAGCTGTTATCTGTATTATTATTATTTTGCGCAGAACTGTCATGCGGGCTGGAAAGTTCAGTGTCCTAAAGGAAATAAATAGTGCGAATGGGACAGCAAGACACATGTGACTGGTATACCAGCGAGTCGTTTCGCAGCCTTATGCGCGCCTAAGTTCTGTTAGCTCGTACGCTTATACGATAGAGCACAACGTAGGGAGTAATAGAGTGACACATCGCGGCAGCAGACTAAATGGTGACATTGACGTAGTGTTTGCAACCTACTTACCAGTGACCTTCAAACTTAGCCGAGGGCAATGCTCGCTTCCTACGCACGTACTCACGCACGCACAGTAGCGCGTCCCGTAATTCATAACGAGCAGCGGAAGGCCTGCACAAAAACCTTCCGGCTAGCAGCGACATCTGATGTAAGCGTACAGTCGGGGACAGAAGTCTCTGGACCACGGCATCCGCAACCGCCGCCGACGGCTCTACTATAGGACACGGGGTGGAGGCGCAACACACTCCTGGAGGTGAAAGAATGGGATTTTGACTTTCACCTCCGCAAATGCGGCCTCAATCCGACACAATGTAGCTATCAGCTTCGTTTGCGGATGACGCGGTCCAGTGAATTTTGTCCCTGACGGCACACTCTAAATAGAAAGGAGTAAAAAGGTAAGAAGATAGCGAGCTGTCTTCTAGCGCACTCCTTTCATAAAAAGGAGTGCTCTAGAGGGCAGCTCCCTACCTTTTTACTCCCATATATTCGTGTTCAGAGTGTACATACGATGCACATTTTTTAGATCATGCGACGCGTCGGACACTGCATGTAATATCTCATGCGTTATAAACTTCTCAGCTCCAGAGTACCACGGTTCGCGTACGCCCCGCTGCCATAACTGCTTGCTTTTCAGCAGTGGAAAAGATTAACCGAACTATAAAAAGCATGTTCTCAACTGACAAGATTGGAGGCGCACATAAACAAGCGTGTTATAAACATGCATAATAAGAAACAGAAAACATAGGAAAAATGCGAAGGGCGTTAATGAAATTTCTCATCTAAAAACTCAGAGCAAGAGAGAAAGAGAAACTCCTCCGAGTCCATCTCAAAAGCGTTGCTTAAAAATCCAGCTCTCATCCTTCTTCCTCGGGTTAACCTCGCGTATCTCTTTCCGATTCCGGTTGCGAGTAGGCGCTTCCGGCTTGCTACGAAAGCGGCGCTATCATGGCGCGAACTCGCAGCTTTCTGGCGTGCGCTTGAGCCAACGCTTAGTGCATTAGTTGTGCGTGTTTGTGATCGGACAGAGCGACCACCCGCGCGCAGAGCGGGCGACCCTCGACCGATGCCAGCACGCGCCGACTACCGACTCACGCGCCCATCCACACTTTATATCTGCTGGCAGCGCGCGCGGCAGCCATTGGCGACGCCATTGCCCGTGACGCACGAATCGAGAAGGCATGGTTTCGATATCGGGGATGGGACGCCACATCGAATCTTATTTGCCGTACATACCGACGGGGCACAATCGGCTGGGGCACGCATTACCGTACCTTCCGGAAATACCCCCCCCCCCTTTTTTTTTTTCGAGCTAGCACATATACTGTACCGAGGCGTGATCGACGTTTTGTCGCGGTCTGCCAAATATACGCAGGAGCTCACGGCACGGCCTTTCGCACGTTGGCGCCGCTACTGGCGGGTCTGTCGGAAGCCGTAGCGGACTGCGACAGGTGGCTCGATCGACACGGTTGTGTTTCGAGTTACTATATGGCTACCGCAAATTATTTGACGTCATTCGTTGAATAGCTATAGATACATGATGCGCGCACTGAACGCGATCGATCTTCTTTTCAGCTATAATTTCTGCTGTAGTCAGTACTTTTAGCGGGAAGACCGATTATCTAAGCTTCGGCACCGACAGAAAACGCCGGTTAGCGCGACGTTGTTTTCGTCGTTGCAAAACTGGCGCGGTTCATTTGCTTAAAATATAAAAATAAAGAAAATGATTGCTTTTGTAACGCTGCCATACGTCTTAATCTATCCTCTGAGGACAACAGCAACAACAAGTTCTCCGTGTTGCAGTCCTTAAAAACTAATCGACGTAGCGGATAAAATTGCTTTTGGCACCTCAGCAAATCTCGTTCCGTTGTAATATGCGAACGCCTCATTTGGTAAGCAGACAGCGGAAGCAGAAGAGAGGCGAGAGGGAATGATAAAGGCGACGGTTCACGAACACAATGGAGTCATTAGTCACGTCACGTCATCCAAGGTCGTCGGGAATTCGCGCCGGAAGTGAATGCTCGCTCCACGTCGCGGACGCAAAAGGAGTTTTAAAATTCGTTTTGCACGGGTCTTTTCAATCTTTCATGAACGAGGTATGGGGCGCCAGGTGAAAATTGGGCCGCCCTGTCTTGCACTTACTCCGCGAGCAAGGTGTGGGCGGGATGCTTGACCACAGCTGGCTGCTCTTTGTGCGAAGCTGAATGAAACGGAAGGAGGCGGGCTGAATTATGCCGGACCTCCCAGCACGCCGTCACCTTAAGCTAGCTGTATCCGGCTCGTTGCCAGGTACGAAAAGGGGAAAAAAAAAAAACATCCGTATTTGCTTTCGGTTTGATTTTTATTTTGAAGCAAGAAAACAGGAACAGTTACTTATTTGCAAAATATTCGGCAGTTTCTGGTAGTCGGCCATTTTGGTAATCACATCGTTGGCAAGCAAACAGTACAAACAAGCAAGCAGTATTGGAACTTGATGTATGCTGTGCCGTTTCATAAAAAAAAAGAAGCGTTTGTATTAATTTTATTCCGAAACAAGCAGCTGCAGAGACGTACTTGGCAAATGCATATGGAAGTTTCTGGTATTTGGTACTTTTAGTAATGGTATACAATTAACGCGCAAACAGTACGAACAAGAAAGCACTGTAGGCAATTGATCTAGGCGGTTTCACGAAAATAAAAAAATGAACATTTAACCAAACCAAATACAGTACACTCGTGAAGTAAACGACGCTTTATCCCAACGCCATTTCTATCGCTTCGAGTTTAGTTGTGTTGAGTTGAGGTGTTGAATGCTACAGGTGGGGTTAGCCCTGCTTATTCTGCCGGCAATTGCTCATTTCGCTTCCCGCCTCACTGCTTCTATACAGCTTTCGAACGATGGAAGCTGCACTGACACAAATCAACTGGCTTTGGTTCATTCGTTCAACAGAGCTCAACAGTCGTCCAGAGTTCAAAGAACTCGCAATTATAGTTTCCGAAAGCTGCTTAGGACTTCGTGGACATGCTTAGTTTGCGTTCGAAACAAATATCTCGCCTTACGGCGTAACCCGCCGCGGTGGCTCAGTGGTTAGGGCGCTCGACTACTGATCCGGAGTTCCCGGGTTCGAACCCGACCGCGGCGGCTGCGTTTCGATGGAGGAAAAACGCTAAGGTGCCCGTGTGCTGTGCGATGTCAGTGCACGTTAAAGATCCCCAGGTGGTCAAAATTATTCCGGAGCCCTCCACTACGGCACCTCTTCTTCCTTTCTTCTTTCACTCCCTCCTTTATCCCTTCCCTTACCGCGCGGTTCAGGTGTCCAACGACATGTGAGACAGATACTGCGCCATTTCCTTTCCCCAAAAACCAATATTACAAATTACGGCGTAGAATTACAGGCGCCGTGTTTTCGTTTGCCGTCTACCTCTACTGTAGCGCACAATGTCTGTTTCTTTTTTTTTAATTGAGGCTCATATAAGGCCTCAGTGAACGGAAAGGTCTGGACACCCGTTGCAGTACTTTAATGCGGTATGTGTGCGGGTGTGTGTGCGCTTGCGCATGCGTAGTCGCTCCAATCCTAGCGTAGGGTGCCACGCAAGGCCGGATGCGTCGTCTCTGAGAACAGCCGCGCATTCGTCGGCTTCGGGGCCCGAGACAAAAGCGTCTTCCTCCTCGCTAGAGCGACGACCCCGCACGTAGGAGAGAGGGCGCCACACGGAGCGAAAGTAGAGTCCGGGAATAGAGTTTCGGCGGCGGCCGGACGCGTGGAATTCGGCCCCGGCTCCACACGCGCAGTGCGTGCGAGCATCCCACGCGGCTTCTTGCTTACCTTCTATTTGGGCTTTGCTTACCTTCTATTCTGTTCGAACGCCAAGCTGCCAAGCTGGTGGTGAGAGTGCGCGATTGTGCGCGCTCTCAGGCGTCTAGAGTTCTGAGGAAAGGGATCGGGGAAAGGAGGGAGGGGGGGCAGTGTGTGTGCGAGAAAACAGCAGGCGCCCTAACATGCAGGCAGCACGAAATCCTGCACTACGAGATGAAGCGTTTGCGCGAAAGATGAGAGCACGTGACGGCATACTGATCTGAAGGTTCAATTAATTAATTGCTCAGTTGATTGATTGATTGATTGATTGCTTGCTTGATTGATTGATTGATTGATTGATTGATTGATTGATTGATTGGGCTTGTTCGACGACGCTTTTTACCATCGTTATGTTTGAGAGAAAAATGTTCGTGCGCATTGTGAAGTTCCCATGTTTCGTGAATTAACGGCATGTTGCTGGTATGCTCAGCGGAGAGAACGGCACAGAAAAGTATTTTTCCTCACTGCAGGCTTGGCAAAGTCCCACGTTACTGTCTCCCTGTTTTATTGTTGTACGCTCGATTCCTTACACGGTGGCTGTAAATCTGGGTCGTTTCTTTCCTTGCTTACTAAAGACGTTGAAAATAGCGAATCCAACGGGGAGGGCACTGTCAGCTGTCTCAACGGCCGGTCGAGTTGAACCTGGCACTGCTTCAGCCTTCATCTGCGTTAGTCGTTTCTGTGTGTGTCACGCGCGTACTGGCGTATGTGCGAGCGAGAGAGAGAGCGAATGATGAGGAGGAGCGCTTGGCTCACAGTGGCGGTAAACACAGCAGCTGTGCCACCGCTTGCAGGAGTGCATGCGGTTAAATTTCTAAGGCCTCGCGCTCAGGAAGAGAGTTCGTTGAAGGATGATGTCGTAAGGAGCGCCACTGCACTTTACAGCATTGGAATCTACCTGTGTATAAAAATGAGGCGGCGGTATAAAGAGAACGCAACCAATCTAGCTATAGCTCCATCACAAACACCAATCTTGTCTGCCTTAAGGTTAATAAACTAGAGTGCTCTTTTTCATTTTGAATATTTATTTTTACACCCGCTACGTAGCTGATGCCTCAGTTCAAACATACAGCCGCATCTGGCATCTACAGCCACTGAAAAGCCTGTGCGACCTTATAGGCAGGCAGAATGCCCTGGTCGGTTTGCAACTTAAGTGGGCGTCAGATCGGCTTCGGGGCAACCGAGCAGTCCAGGAAGACACTACAATTGGGTTGGCTGGAGCAACGCAGAGGTAGGTGCGCATGCGCGCGCCGAAAGATGGAAAGGGGAAGAGGAGTTATGTTGGAAGGGCCCGAGAATCTTCGTATTCGTGGAGAGGTTAAGGATAAGCGGCCGATCGTGACGCAAACGATGCCGGGGCAGCACGAGACGCCGTCGGGAGCGTTTTAAACGCACCACCGTCTCCCTCTATCTCGCTCTACTGCACATACACTCCCGGCACCACGTAGTAGTTACGCACCCTGCCCATCCGCCCATTTCGCGCCGGCACCGAGCGAATACTCCCCGCAAGCGTCACAAACTTGACCGCATGCACACGGGTCATCCAAAGATGGGCTATACGGCAGCGCCTTCGCGTGCATGAAAGGCTCGACCATAGCAGAAGCCTGAGAGCGAGCTTTTGACGTTGCCGCCCATGTATTTCCGGGGTCTCAGTTAACTCCATTCTCACCCGCACCCTTTGTTTGGCGCGGGCGCACCGCCAGGCGCCGAAGACGCCCGACGTCTCGTCCTCCGATATCTCCTTTTTGCTTCCTTTTATAGCCTCGCTGTTTGTTTTGAAGCGGGAGCTCTAGATGCGATCTCATCGTTTTTATTAATATTTTTTTTTATAAATGGCTGTCAGCTCATTTCCTTCCCTCGCACAGCTTTTGGCGGCATTTTCAAAACATGATAAGCAAGTGCGGCGTGAGTATAGTAGCGTCGGGAGAGCATCGGCGCCCCGCTAGAGGCGTAGCATCGGCAGCAAAGGCGAGATTCTGCTCTGCTCTTCAAGAGGCAGGAGTGCCGTCCATATGGACGCCCCGCGCGGGGTTGCCGCTGTATCGCGGGGGCTCCCTGTAATCGCGCGGAGGGCCTCCGTCGTTATCAGAATTACTATATACGCCCGACGCCAGCAGCAGCACCAGCAGCAGCAGCGACCGACCGGCCAGCATAATGACCGCTGCCGGCCGGAGCAGCTGCTATATTGAGGGAGAGCCCGGCCAGCGCTGTCTGTACTCTTCTCTATAAAGAGGGTTGCGCAGCTTGGCCTGCAGCCTGGATCCGTGGGCAGTGTGAATGTTTGTCTTAGCCCCCCCCCCCCCCCCCCCCCCCCCCCCTGCTGAATACTTCCAGCGGAGGGTACGGCAGGGCGAAGATGGCGAAACCGAGTTCCTGTTCGCCGCTGCGTCACTACACTTGCAGCCAAGCTTGCAGCCGCGGTGTTGAAGTCGGTTGGTGTTTGTGCGCATGCGCGTGTGACGGCGACGTCATCGTAGTAGAATGTCGTTCTTCCCACGCATGCCGCCCTCTCTCTCCTACAACCTTCCCTTCGTACTTCGATGAGCCAGCGCAGCAGCGGCAGGGCGACCACACCTCGAGGTTTCGTGCCTGTTCTTTTTTAAAACGAAGTGCGTTGTTGATTGATGGTGGAAAATACGCTGCAAGGGGAATGGAAAAGAAAATAGCGCGGCCTGCAGCGTAATTGCTTCGCGCCCTCAGGCAAATTGCACGGACATTTGGCAACCTCCTGCATGTGTACGCGCGTATGAATCCCGGTGTTTGTTTTCTTGGATGCTGAGTTTGTTTTTTTTTTCTCGCCCCGTTCCACCGTGCAGATGCTTGTGCTGGTGCTTCACGCATTCCCTCCCTGTGTATTTATCGGCCTTGTGGGTAATACATGTATCGCGGTTTATACGGGCGTCTGGCTTCAGATTAATATCTTGTAATAAAATTGTGATTATCGCGATTATTTTCTCTTCCAAACGTGGGCTCCTCCGTTTTTTGTTGCTATTTATACCGCGCGTCGTTTGCAGCAGCGAATGCGTCGGTTTTTTCTTGGTTTTGGTCGGAGCCAGCTCGCTCCACGTGTGTGTTCGAACAGTTGAATAGCTCGTTAATGTCGCCAGGACACGCCCATAAATTGAAATGACAGAGCTCGCGCTTAACTGGCTTGTGCTCCGTGTAGCCTGCATCGCTGAGAGACAGTGTGCCAGCTAGCGCACTTGTCCCCAAGTTTCATGTACACCTGGTTCACTCGATACTTCCATCTCCATAGACGCACCTACTATGGTGTCCCCACAAACTTCCTAATCTCATTTGCCCACCCGACTCTGCCGCTCCCTGCTACGTTTACCTGCCCTCAGTAATCCGCCATGTTTGCTAACTTAAGTGACCACTGATTATCTGTACTCTCCATCCAAATTACGAGGTTTTAATTAACGAAGACCTTGACCGCCTGCGGTCGTCGTCATCAACCTGACTACGCCCACTTGGTGCTTACGTCATTATTCTTTATTTCTTTGTCCTTGCCGCTCCTCGGTTAGCTGAGATGCTCGCCTTGAACACTTATAGTTGCGTTTGTTTTTATCTTATCATATTAAACGGTTCGCCCCTACGCGCAGAGACCGCGCGAAATCAGTTTTTCTCAGGTCACTCAGGCTCACAATGTATGCTGCAGGCCCCCAGTGTATGCGGCACCGATCAGCCGATCAGTTGTCACAGCAATGAGGTGTTAAAATCCTGCGATTTTGATGACGCGCTATTTCTTATTGTACTTAGCACCCAAGCGGGGCATTTAATCCTTTGCTGACATATACATGAGTTTGCTGCATTGGCGGAGAGAAGGTACTTGTGTGGTGGACCCTTTTTCAAAAACACGCAGCCCACCAGCCTCGGTTTTATGCCGTCTAGAGCGGGGCCATTGTAGCACCTTTCAGAGGGCCGGGTGAGGGCGAATGCCTCTCACACCTCAGATGGAACGCTGGCGGCGATGCAAAGCGGGCTTCACTGCACTGCCCAGAAGGAAACACGGAAGGCTGTTTTCGACAAATACTTTATATTTGCTTCTATAGCGCATCAGCCCCGCAACCAAGGGCATACTATACTTTCATGCTATAGTCGTACTGTAGGTTTGCGAAATATATCTCCACGCCCTCCCTGCCTTCCGAGGCGGAGAAGTCAGGGCGACCCCTCTACTGAGACACAATGGATCCAAGCCCAACTGAATTGTGACCCTCGAAAGTTTTTTTTTTTATGCTTTTATGGGGTTTAAACTCCCAGAGCGAAGGACGCTGTAGTGGAGGGCTCCGGATGATTTCAACCACCTGGTGCCGTTCGACGTGCACTGACATCACACGGTATGCACGGGCCTCTAGCATTTCGCCTCCATCGAATTGCGACCGCCGTGGCCGGGATCGAACCCGCGTCTTTCAGGTGAACAGCCGAGCACCATAACCACTGAGCCACCGCGGCGGCATATCCTCGAAAGCGTCCACTTCGTGGCACACATGACCTTTGTGACGTGCGCTCATGGGGATGATAATGATAATGACGCCTCTCATCAGACAGCGAATGAACGAAGCCAGGAGTTTTCTCTCACGACATACTACGATGGCGAGTCGACGCCCCCCCCCCCCCCCCCCTCTCGATATTTGTCGTTGTAAAAGAAAGATCGGAAGCAATAAAGAAGACAGAAGGGGATCAACGTAAGCGGCGGGAAGAACAAAAGGCGCGTGGAGCATATACGGTGTTTCCGGCCGGTCTTCCTGGGCGTATAAATAAAGCTGGACGTCGTCACAGGTGGAATCTGCTGAGGCCAGGCGAGAAACTGCACGCGGCGAGGAAGCACCGGCGTTCTCACAACCGGCCCTCTGTGTAAGTAAGTGTAGGCGAGATGTCATACACAGTGTGTCGACCGAGTGCAAAAGAGACCTGCGCGCCATCCTGCGTTCACTGTGAACCCTTCGGGGGCGGCAATGTTCATACTGCGCTTGAAGTGTGTCCACATTTGAAATGCTGTTGCGCCGGCTATTGGTCGCGTTCCGCCCCCTGTAAATTCATTTTGCGATTCTCGATGCATTATGCTAATGATCCGAAACACCTGTCTGGCTTGTGACAGCTGCGCTCGTCAATGTTATTGTCTAATTGTTCAGGCTTTGCTAGCATCGCTAGTGTCTGTTCGCCTTGCATTTATTCATTTTCACAAGACCAGGCAAGCTTGGTTACCGTGTGGTATGGGCCTGCCAACGAAATCAGACTATCAGTATTAATAACCAGCCAACGCGGAGCGTTGGAGGCAGCTCTGACCAGCTCGGACGGAACGAGTGAAAAAAAAAAAACTCGTTGAAAGAGCCCGGACAGCAGCCTACGCTAATGGCGTCCCGGTCTGAGAACTCCAATCGCCACTACAACCTCCTAATGAGTTTCAATAAAATATTTTCACTCTCTCAAAAACACCTCGGACGCCGCTGAATCCACATTTCTGAGGCGCCCGTGTGATGTGCGATATCAGTGCACGTTAAAGATCCCCATGTGGTCGAAATTATTCCGAAGCCCTGCACTACGGCACCTCCTTCTTCCTCTCTTATTTCACTCCCTTCCTTATCCCTTCCCTTACGGCGCGGTTCAGGTTTCCAACGATATATGAGACAGATACTGTGCCATTTCCTTTCCCCAAAAAACAATTATATTATACTCCAATCCTCACGAAAGTGTGCGCCACTAACATTTCTTGCACTTGGATTGTGACCCGAGAACTTCTAATAATTTCTATGAGAAGCGCAACAGTTATCCAGCAGTTCCTCCGGAACGTTGTCCTGCATCTACAACAGCACACAGTCGGGCCTTCACTCGAAGTCGTAAGCATCCAGTCCAGTGCGGACGATAGCTCCATCTCAAATGGGGCTCATCGCTCTGACTCGCTGGCTCGCAGTGCGATGCGGCGCCGAGACAACGACCACGTATACTCCGCAGTGTCGTACCACGCCGCCCTTCTGGGTGGGCGACCGCCCTCACTCGCCGTCCTCAGCTGCATCTGGCGTCGAGAGCACCGGCAACAGAAAGGCTGGGCAAATTTGTTCTCAACGCGTTCGGGCGGCACACGCACTGTCCCGCTATAGAGAAGAGAGAAAGGGGGGGCAAGAACAAGAACCGGCCTTGACAGGTCGCGTGGGAAGGTGCGCGCAGGTTGTTGAATGAGGCAGCGAGCAGCGGCGGCCTTCCCTCACTCTCATCTGTGATGAAGCGCGGGTGGTTGTTCCAGGGCGGAACATCGCGTTGACTCCTGCGCGCGCCTGCTATTCTTGTACGCACACACGCACATATACTCGACCCCCTCCCCCCTCCACACACGCACACTCCTCTCCTTCCTGTAGTGTGGGCTGTGCAGACACAGCCATTCCATCTGGCGGCGGAGAGCCGGACGTTGCGCTCTTGAGTGTGTGTTTACCTTTTCGCTTGCTTGTTAGTTGTCGGTTGGTTCGGACACTTCTCGGAGTGGATGCGCGCGCACTCGCGCTATCGCCTCGCTCTGTCGATTGCAATTAGCTGCGTAAACAGGCGCCTGCTCGGTCCAGCGCTGCGGAGTATTTCCTTTTTGTGCCGAAGCTTGCGTTAGTTCCATGCACGGTGGCGAAATGTTCAGCTCGGCGGAGTGGTAGCCTGCCTAACCTCAATGCCTCCACGTCCTCAGGTTGTGTGTACAATGGTCCATATGGGTACTGGAAACGAAGACAATGGCGGTATCTGATTTAATTGATTCTTAAGTGGAAACGCAATGCTACGTGGACTCTGAGGCATGCTGCAGTGGAGGGCTCCGGATTAATTTCAGCAACATGGGGTTCTTTAATGTTCACCGATGTCCAGTACACAGCCGGTCTTGCATTTCACTTCAATCGAAATGCGACCCCCATGGCCGAGGTCCGGCCGACAAATAGAATATCTGATACGGGTCCCAATTGGACTTATTTTTGGAAATGTGGCGGAGTGCTTGAAGGTTGCTGCACTTCCGCCACCGGTTGGCCCGGTATTGCACTGCCTCCGGGATCGGCCTAGGTGTTTATGCCGCGCGACTTTTCTATCCTGTCTTTCTATCCCATCTTTCAACTCTCCTACTATCTCCACGTGGTAGCGATTGTGGCTCAGCTTGAGCCAGTGGGCAGGCCTGCGCACTTTCCTTTTCTTTCTTCCTGGCAACAACGGACAGACAGACAGACGGCCGACAATGAGGCTGTGGTCAACTGCCGAAGTTCGCAGCCATGGAGCCTGGCCAGCAGGTCAGTCTGCGTGAGTTCGCATGACGTGTAGGTAGTTTAATTTGGAGCATACGTATGAAAGTTGTCCATGACGTGGTCGTTTTCGGATGAGGTAGAGGGCAGTAAGTATGGGCCAGCTCTCGCCTTAGCGTAGAGCGAGTATAGTACAGTTGTTGACTTCATTCCGCGGGTAGCACGCGCCGCGCCCCGTTTTCAACACCTAAGCATTATATATGCCTCATCAGTCAGAAAATACGGTGTTCCGTCCGCTAGAAATGGACAAAAATCCACGTGACCTCATAACGTCATCAGCAGTGGCTACGTAATCAGTTAAGAATGAAAAAATAAAATTTTAAATTTAGTTCCAAGTGGGATTCCAACTCAGGCCGGGGCGAACAGATCAGCTTCGCTGGCCACTGCATTAGAGTATAGTACTCTAAAAAAAGACGGTGATAAAACGAATCACCGCAGCCCAACACCCCACCCGCTAAACGCCAGTCTCTCGCGCTGGGTTTGGGTATCGTCGTCTTTATCAAGTACCATTCGGGCGGCTCAAACGTATTTTTTTAATTAGAGGTGTTTGCCATTAGGCATAATGAGAAAGGGAGAGAAAGTTAGAAGGAGTGTAAACAAGCCTCACTGACCACTGCGTTAGAGTAGCACGCCATCGCCGCAGCCGAACATGCTTTCGCATTCCGAACATTCGCATTCGCAGCCGAACATGCTTTCGCATTCACAGCACGTAAGTAGCCTTAAGTGTTGTCCGTAATTCTTTTTTGCTCATAATTTGTGGGCTGCATGCCGAGGCATACGGCTACTTAGAAACAGCTCTGCACTGGACGTGATATCGTACGGAAAGTTGGACTGCTGGGTTCGTGCGTCGCAGCGAACGGTGAAGTGCGCAACCTGAACTGCGCGCCCGAGTTCCCAGAGTTCACGTAATGAGGGCCAGCCGTACGGACCTCGCATAGGTAGAGCACAGACCGTTAGCTCAAAACCGTATCATGCCACTCGGGTGGTACGCATAACGGCAGCGGCTGCCCCATTCATTCGCTCGTCTTATCATAAAGCTTAGTGGTAATGTAGCTTACGATGTTTGCAGCTTCGCATATGAGCACCTGCTGCCGACTGCCAGATGTGCCATGTAGAGAGGAGGATAAAACGTACTTAATGCAGCATCAAGCCGGATGTTAAGAAGCAATGGTAGCGCCTTTTATTGGAACCAACAGGTGCTAACGGCCACCTGCCAGGTATCGCTATACAATTTGCTTGTGTATTTCTTTTTAATGGTGCACATAAAATAAACATCAGAACTCAAACGTAAACACTGGGGCACTTAACTGTAGCACAGGTCACCACACTGCGCTTCGTTAAGTTCGCTCCTACCAAGTGACCCGACCAACGTTTCTGCTTCAGCGCGCGCTGCATAGAATTGGCGGCCTGACAGCAAGAGCCTACCTGCAAACGTGTGCGCACAGTTACGCGTGCGCTCAAAATGATGGGCGTGGCTCAGGGCTCAGTCCGCATCGCCAAAGGCGCACTCATGCGCGAAACGCTCCACACACAGCATCGGATATCGCCTTTGCTTACACACACACACGCACGCCCTGAGGGCCTCTGCGCCTCGTATACGTGTGTATATCGGAGAGTCGCCACTCCGGCCTGCTTACTGGATCGTCTCGGCCCGGCTCGTTCATCTTCCGTGGCCCGCGAAGCCATCGACCGACCGGGAGGGGCAAGCCAATCCTGCTGCAGACGCGAGTTGCGCAGATTGCTCTGTCGCTCGCGCCGCCGAAATCACTTCCCCAAACGGCCGGCAGCGGTGGTGAGAGATTAATCGTTCGCACCCCGAGCGGGCGTCATTGCATTAAAGGCGGTCATCAGCACCTTCGGAGAGGCACGACCGCGCTCTCATTTTCGCAATCGATATTGCGATCGTTCTCTTTATCCTTGTCTGGTTACCGTGTAAGCGCGTAAGAAAATGCGGGGGACGTGCTTTCGGCCCAAGCACTTAGTCGGCTATTACAAAGAGACAATGAGTTTCTGAGAATGCAGTGAGGTTTCATTTGGAAACTGCTTCGGCAAGAAATGTGAAACGAGAATGCCGTGCGATGTCAGTGCACGTTAAAGATCCCCAGGTGGTCGAAATTATTCCGGAGCCCTCCACTACGGCACCCCTTTCTTCCTTTCTTCTTTCACTCCCTCCCTTATCCCTTCCCTTAGGGCGCGGTTCAGGTGTCCAACGATATATGAGACAGATACTGCGCCATTTCCTTTCCCCAAAAACCAATTATTATTATTATTAGAATGCCGAACCATTCTCCTCTTCGTCGTCAGGTAGCTCGACGAGAGCGAGAGGTATAGGGACACCGGAAGTGCGTCCGCGTCATCGTCCTCCGTGTTGATCTCTGCGCGGCCTGTGTAACACAATTCAGCGCAAACAAAATAAGGAACATGACAAAGTTGAGAACGACCTGAGATAACAGGTAAATATGAGACCTTCATTTTCGGGTAAACCAAGATTTCGCCCGATTCTTGCACTCCGAGTCGCATTATTAATTGCCTCTGTGAGCATGATTTGCATTAAAATCGCGAAATTGCTGATTTCACCACTATAGTTCGCGCCACGCAGGCACTCCGCCCAATATGCCGACAGCGATAATACAATGCGGACTTTATTCGGAAGCTATGGTTGGAAGAGCACATGTCTCAGGACAGTTAGATCCTTTCAAGTTTCTCTTGAGCTTTGTTCAGAGAGAGTGCAAGGCTTCGCAGTATACGGTATGGGTGGAGCACCGGACGCTAAATTCGGAGTTCGTGGGTTCGGATCCCACCGGCGGCATGTGATTGTTTTTCTTCTACTTTCTAGTCATTTAACTTGAGCGATAAAGTAGTTGCACAATAAATTTCGCTTTGATCGGCACCACAAATAAATATGAAAAAGACCGAAACATTCCGCTATGATCTTGGCTTCGATGACTGTTGGGTTAATTACTTCATAAGTATATCAAAACAAGATCTACAAGAGTAAAGCTAGAACGAACGGTCAGTATCAATGCATCGTCATTCGAAAATCCGCTTTTTCAGAAGCCTTTAGCTGCCTTACCGTACAGACGCTGATTTGTTTGTATTTTATGGTACTGCCGGTAGTACAGAAACATTTCACCTAGTCGACAGCTTCGTTAACCAAAGTTGTGCAGAACATAAGAGGACAGAAAAAATAAATTTTTGCACGAAGAATGCACGCGGACAGTGTAAAGAAAGTGTTAGTGAATTTCCGAATTCACTTTTTTTTTTGGTTCAGTTTCGAAATGACAATCGTGCATCCGCAGCCCTTTCATAGGAAAGTCGAACCCATCGCTAGCCACAACCACACGTAAGCTTCAAGCAACGTGTTGTGCATCGGTGAAGACCGCAGAAGCGTATAATTTATGGAGCCACAAGACTAGGGGCACGACCGCATTACCGAGGCGAACACACGCATTACGAAGGTGAAATGTTGCGTGCAACGACTACGGAAGGCTTCCTGGAGCGAGCCACTTGATAAATGTTTTTGAGAGAAGCTGCGTAGCTTTTTTTTTCTTTTGTTTTATACTCGCGGTGGGCGCTCACAAATGATCTGTAGTGTTTCACGCCCCAAACAGCGAACTGCGTAACAGCGTAGCGAAAGGATTCCTTGGATTAACTCGGGCCACGTGGAAAAGGTCATTGAACGTGCGTAGAAAACGTCGGCGAGTTCAAGCAGACTCGGCGGTCACAGCCCATGGGCGGAAACGGAAGAAATCTCGAACTTCGATCGGGTTCGGCAAGCATGCACAGTTCGTGAGCACTGTTCTGTTTTCGATGAAGGTTCACGGTTCATCCGCCGTTAGCGAATTCAGGTACAGATGCATCGAAGGACATGCAGGTACGCTTGCAGCGTTGAACTAACTTTCTTGGAAGCCCTTCTAGAGGTCGGCAAGGTGTCCACATCGCTGTATAGGTCTGCTAGATATGACAATGCAGTGACCTCCAATACATATATGCATGGATGCACGGCATATAACTGCGAGCAGAAGATGGGCGTTGCCCGGCCTGCAAGCCTTCCGCGCCTTTTTCTTTGCTTCGCTTTTTCAATCCTGTCCTGCGCTCTGCGGCCGCACCTGTCATTCCCGGGCAGCCCTGATTGATCACCTGCCCGCAGGTCACCGATAGAGTAATTCGGTGGCATCTGTGCTAGCGTGGCCTCTGCCGCGTGCTGTACTAAAAAAATATCTCCTTTTGCTTTTTTTTTTAGCGTCGATGTCACAGCAGAAAAAAAAAAAGAAGTGAGGGGTGTAAGTATCAGTTCTACGAGCTCTTCTTTTTTCACCAAAATGCTGCCTGTTATTGTTCAATATTGTTGTCAATATTGTTCTGTTGTTTTTATTCATTGATTTTTCATAATTCACGATTGGTGCTACGATTTTGTCGTCATCTTCCATGGAGACTTCTTTGTTTATTCAAATACACATTGGCCAATCCCCTCGCATGGGTATGTGCCATATACCTGGGGAGAAGAAGAAGAAGAAGAAGAAGAAGAAGAAGAAGAAGAAGAAGAAGAAGAAGAAGAAGAAGAAGGAGGAGGAGGAGGAGGAGGAGGAGGAGGAGGAGGAGGAGAAGAAGAAGGAGAAGAAGAAGACAGAAGAAGAAGAAGAAGAAGAAGAAGAAGAAGAAGAATCAGGAAATCACTTGACACATTTCGTTCTTTTTTTTTTGCTGGACTAAGGAGATTGAAAATAGTGATACTCGTGAATGGTAGCCAGAGTTTCGGCGACATATAGATTACTCAAGTGCTTGCAAGTAAAGAGGATAAATACATAACTTGAAAGGAGGAACTTCAGAGATGTTTTGTCTACTTTGTAAAGGCGGTCTGCGCACGTTAGTCACCTTCTCAGAGCGGAGAGAGATCACTTTACTTTCTAGCACTGTCTAGGGATGCCAACCTTCGCTATGTTTTGTCAGCTATGGAGACCTTGCTCGAGCAATAATTATATGTAGCGCGATGTTGTCCGCGAGTTTAAAATAAATTGCTTTTGAGGTTTCGACTCCTGTTTTGAGGTTGTGTTGGGAATTAGCTATCTTGAGAGCGGGCGGTAACAGAGTCTTGAGAAGGTATTGACTAAACCTAACGCGATTTACGCGATGTGGTATTCTACCGTCGCCTGTGCTCTTCGGCGACTGGAAGAACACCGTAGTAGCAGGAATAAAGATACTCAGAGATAACAGGTAAAGATGATGCCCCCAGGTGGTCCAAGCATGTCGTCAGTCCTACGGCACGCATTCCTCTGTATCGCGCAGTTCCGTGCCCCCCCCCCCCCACCCCCCCCCCCCCCCCCCCAATAAAGGCAAACACATAAACGGCGTGTTCAGGTTGCAAAAGCAGCGCTTAGCGCATCTCTCGCCACTGGTGGAACGGATGCGGCGTACGCAGCGGCTAATAGACTCGCATATGCAGGGGCGAAGAATACCGCGCAAGCTCGTCGGTCGCTCCGCTCTGCGGCGGTTATGGTCCGGCAAAGAAGCGCGCTATAACTGCGTGACGGACACGGAACGGTGACTCTGCGCTGGCTTCGCAGTAGCGCCAGTGGCGCCGCCTGGCAGCGTCGACGACAGTAGCAGCGGGAGAGAATGCCGGGTGCGTTGTTCGCACTCGTTTTATTTGTTAGTCCAGCACGGACGGACAGCAGCGACACAAAGAATAATAATAATAATTGGTTTTTGGGGGAAAGGAAATGGCGCAGTATCTGTCTCATATATCGTTGGACACCTGAACCGCGCCATAAGGGAAGGGTAAACGATGGAGTGAAAGGAGAAAGGAAGAGAGAGGTGCCGTAGTGGAGGGCTCCGGAATAATTTCGACCACCTGGGGATCTTTAACGTGCACTGACATCGCACAGCACACGGGCGCCTTAGCGTTTTTCCTCCATAAAAACGCAGCCGCCGCGGTCGGGCTCGAACCCCGGAACTCCGGATCAGTAGTCGAGCGCCCTGACCACTGAGCCACCGCGGCGGGTCGACACAAAGAAGAGATGGCCATTTTTTTTTTCGCTCCTGTACAGGTACCATTGCGCGAACGAGCCTGTCCCTTAGCGCTGGCCGCTGTCTTTGTACGAAAACATCCCTGTGAAACCCAGGAGTCAGCACTCACCCGTCTCTAGTTCGCTAACGAAAGGAGTGAAGCTTAACCTAACAAAATGTACAAGAAAGAAAGAAAGAAAGAAAGAAAGAAAGAAAGAAAGAAAGAAATAGAGAGAGAGAGTGAGAGAGGGGGGGGGTGGGGGGGAGAAGCTGATGCCTAGACCTGCACGCATAAAGAGCGACCAGCATACACTGTGCTGATTACGGGAGCCGGTGAACGCACCGTTTCCCACCACTACGCGGCGCGCCGCCAAGATTGTGTGGAGGAGGAGGAGGGGCGGCGTCCGGCAGCCCTGTCACTCGACGCGCGTTCTTGTATTTTGAGAGCGGACAACGGACGGCAGAATAGCGACCGGCGGCAGCCCTAAGCTCCGCATAGGAGCTATAGACGTCTCTCTCATGCATGCACGTGGGTCGCGCTCTTTACGGAGTGACCCAGGGCACACAGGGGGATAGGCGACGTGTTCGGAGGAGGGCGCGACCCCACGTATGCCATTTCCTTTCCAGGCAACTTGGATCCGCATCCCGTCTCGGTCGATAAGCCCCGTGCTCACACTAAACGCGCGCATAGCATCCACGATAACGCGCTAGTTGTATTCCTCGCAAGTAACTTGAGAATGCGTTGTGTGCGCCAAGGCCCCGGTCTTGCTGCAGGAACGCAAACAAGGCGATTATGTTTCCAAGGCAGTCTCAGAGACTACGCTCTAGCTTCGTGCGATCAGATGTCTCACGGTGGACAAGCACGACTGGATGAGAGAAAGAGGGAGAAAAAAGAAAGTGAGGTTCCACCTCTAGGGAAGAGAGAAGAGGGACGAAAAAAGGGAAAGGGGAAGGAGAGAGAGAGAGAGGCATGAAGTGAACAGCGAGGACACAAGACAAATATATGCGCGCTGAATGAAAGACGCATTAAACTTTAATTACAAATTCAAAGCGATAATTTTATAATTACCAGCCGTGGTGGCTCGGTGGTTAGGGCGCTCGGCTACTGATCCGGAGTTCCCGGGTTCGAACCCGACCGCGGCGGCTGCGTTTTTAAGGAGGAAAAACGCTAAGGCGCCCGTGTGCTGTGCGATGTCAGTGCACGTTAAATATCCCCAGGTGGTCGAAATTATTCCGGAGCCCTCCACTACGACACCTCTTTCTTCCTTTCATCTTTCACTCCCTCCTTTAGCACTTCCCTTACGGTGCGGTTCAGGTGTCCAACGATATATGAGGGAGATACTGCGCCATTTCTTTCCCCAAAAACCAATTATTATTATTATTAATTGTATTAATGTCCTGTCCCCTCGAACGAGCCGCATCTTTAAAAGTAGTGACGGTGGAAACAATTTTACAAGCGGAATTTAGGAATTCGCTTGCAGTCATTTGGACCACATGGTTACCGCGTCCACTGCCTTTATAGCCCTAGACGTGAATGCACAGCATTAGAGCTTGAGCGAGAAATCTATTACGAAAGTACACTTAGCTTCCAATCCCAAAGATGTTTCACATCTCGCAGACGTAATGCAGCGAACACCCCAGCGGATATATAAGTGAAAATATGTTTCTTCAGCCGCACTGCAGAAACGTTTCTCGTCGATTAAATGATTTACGCATGTGCTACATTCTCTTGTTAAATCTACGCACCCACATCAGTCTTCACGCAATTAAGTGTCGGGCAACCAGGACCTCACCTATGTTTTTTCTTCATTCTTTCTAAAACAAAAACAAAAAAACTGAGGGGCGGAAATCTCCTTTATGCGATCGATACTTATAGGTAACAGCTATGCGCTGACATGCGCCATATTTTTATACAATAGATGGCTGTTCTTTGCGATAACCGCGATGGGGCGCTTCTCATCGGTAGACTGTCACTGCAGCGATTCACTCATTTTACCAACATGCGGCCAATAGTACAACGCTCAGCTGTGGTATCATGGGGCGAAGTCATGCCCTTTTCTGTCCGCAAAATGTGACCCTATTTCTTCGGAAAAGGCAATAAAAGAAAAGTTTTAGTGTTAGGCATTCTTTTGAACTTTATGGCCTTAGCTTATGACGGAAGAAAGAAAAATCCAACAAGACAACGCAGCACAGCCCTATAGCCAGGGTGCCTTAAAACCGTGGAAGTTTGCTCCTGTTTACTTAGCGGTTTTACAAATTTATTTTTTTCTTGCGACACTGGGTCAAACGGCTGCGTTGCACTCAAAGGAGCCGTAGGCAAACAGCCGCTTCCTTGTATGGCCTCCGACTTTAAGACGATGCTCCCCGGCTCGATCATGTTGGCGTACCCCTGAAAGCTTTCGCTGACCTTAAGACCTTTCTTAGGTCTTCGCGGTGGATCTCTAAAGCTGTCTTGCCCCTTCGCAAAATATTTGCCTTTCCTGAGACGACGAAGATATGGAGGCCAGGGCACGTATACAAGCTAGGGAACAAAACCGAACTCGAAGAAAAATAGAAGAGCAGCGCCATCATACTTTTCTTTTTTTTTTTGCCGCGTACACGTGCATGAAACGGAGCTTTCTGCAAAAATGTTTTATCGCAACAGCGAGCTACATGCGTGTGGCTTGGCCCTCAGTGTGGGGGCAGGTTGTCTGGGCCCTCCATCTTTTCTAAGGTCTCGGAACAACCAGTCGAATGTGGTGCAGTCCTCGTGAATCTAATAATATCCGGCTCCGCACAGGCCAATGATGACGACTGACCGTAATAAAAATAAACAAGTGTTTTGATCTTGGCTGCAATGCTTGTATGCTGGATACCGATTCTCTGGGCCTCCAGGATTCGTTAGTTTGACCGAGAGGCACTTACTATATATCTCTCATGTGAATCTGGACATGCAGAGTGAGCACGTTTGAACTAATATTCTCCGTTGAGTTGAAACAAAACCCGTCTCGAACACCCAGGCTCTCCAAACTCCACCAAAAAAGAAAAAAGTAAAGGAAACATAAACGCAACTGTTCTGTAACGGGAGATCTAGCGGTGAGCGCCAACGAAACCGCGCGCAAGCAATCGAGTGTGTGCTCCTGAAGGCGACACTACCGACCACGCGACGCCGGAGCTGAAATTCGATATTCGGAAGGCACCGCCTGCAATAGTAAACGCCGATCTCAGCCCCCCGTGCAATCCCTGCTGCGGGGCAGAGCTGCATGCAACCTCAAGGCAACTCTCGCGCATACAGCACCGGATGCCACCTGGTTTCCTCTGCACGCTGTTTTAACGGGCCCGTTCAACGTTTAATAAACCAGCATCTGCGATGCCACCCACAGACGCTGCTTTGTGGCAGTCAACTCCCCGGGCAGTGTGAAATTAATGTATGAAAAGGAAGGGCGCCATCGATCGAGTGGGGGGGCATTCATTGCCGACTTGACGCAGCCGTCGAGGTCGCTTGGATTCGTGCCAACGTTTTTCACCAGCTCCGCTTCGATTCAAAGGGCGGGAGGAAAGTGGACGCCAGAGTGGCGCTGCTGCACCCCGGCCCGCATCTCCGCCGCTTTTCCAGCCCAAGTGGATGACGAGAAAAGATTCAGAGCGTGCTTCTTTCTCGGCCCTCCTGGATGGAACAGGCAGTGCGGCAGAGAAGGCCGTTGCTCTATACACTGAGCATGTTACGCACGGGTCGGGCTTCAACGCGCAAATACGATGCCCGCAGCAAGCCACAATGACGTCTACGATATGCACTGCCATGGACATTATTAGATGCGGTTCTGAGGCAGTGATGGGTGGCGAATGTGTATTTCAATTGGAATTAAGAGCGGGCATTTTATCTTGGTTTATTATTTTCAAGGTCAGTTAGGAAAGATTTGGAGCGCGAGGAAGGTCAGCCGTGCAGATGCAATGGAACGGGCTTTCTTGCAAGTGACGAGAAACTTGATGTTGCGTTGAAGGTTGCTCCATGGGAACTGTACATTGATACCGTGCTGTAAAACTGTTTACTTGCGTACTGAACCGGCGTTTTTCCGCAACCTTTACTTTAGGCCTGTTGGAGGCCGTTTCTCAACGCGTTAAGGTGAATACATATTGTCGATCATTATGCGGCCGAAAAGCTGGTTATATGTGTAGGGTTTGAAGACACTTACGTTAAGCGGGTGCCAAGAACCTGCGATAAAAAGAGGTAACTGCTCTTGTAGTTGCAAGCACCGAGGAAAAATGTCGGTCGGGGAAAGTGATAAATCACTGAGAAAAAACCGGGAGTTTCCGCGAAGCTCTCTCATAGCCTGTGACGTGATCAATGTACAAATTGATGATTTCATGCCCTGTGGTGAAATTTCCTCAGGAAGAGTTGCGCTGTTGCACTGATCACGTCAGGACAGACAGGATTCTTCCACCGTGGACAGGATGCTGACGACTGTGGAGCCGCAGAAACTTGCTCGTAAATAAAAGGTACCTTTTATTCGGCGGGGCTTAGCACGAATGGAAGTCGGAGGAGCAGCAATCTTGTATTACAAACTGTCAATGTATCGAGCACGAAAATCATATACTGTTTCTTCACATATCACTTGGCCTTAAAGGTGCATTAAGCATTAAAGAGGAATCTGAACTCGTCTTTTTACCGCGGAGATTCTATCTACATGCTCCGGGCATTCTTAGAAACTTCAAATTATTGTCCTGTGCGGCTGATTGCCCTAATTAAATCGGATTAAACGTCCCGGCTCCCGCCTTTTTTTTTTTAACTCAACGCAGTAGGTAGGCGGAGTCAGCCAACGCGTGGCTTTTATGTTGTTTTTTTAGGTTTCTGTAAATAAACAGTTTCAGTCAAAGACAATATAGTCGCAAATTAGGCCCACGGAAATAAGAATACACGCGGACACTTTGATTTACGTGTCACTCCGCCGATGGCAGATCCTCAAGCCGCCACGGGACTGGCTGGCGCGTTGGTGGACTCCTCCTACCTACCGCGTTGAGTTAAAAAGAAAAGGCGGGAGCCGGGGCGTTTAATTTGATTTAATGAGGGCAATCGGCCGCACAGGACAATAATTCGAAGTTTCTAAGAATGCCCTGAACTTGTAGAAAGAGTTCCCGCGATAAAAATACGAGTTTAGATTCCTCTTTAGTGCACCTTTAACTTTGATCATACAAATTTTAACCACGCATGTACGTGAGAGGGAAATGCGTGGAGGTAAACCGGGAAAAGGTGTCGGTTCGCAACCGTGCACTGGGTTGAAAAGGATGGGAGATATGAAGGAAAATGAAATAAGGGAGGCGAGTTAAAAATTTGTACTAATTAAGGCCTAGGGCTGTCATGGATGTGATCAAGCAGATGGTGGCGGTGGTGATAAACATTTTATTTAACAAAGGGATTTCACAGCCTGAACTGGAGAGGCCCTTAGCCCAGGGCTCCGACGACCTTAGCTGTTGGCTGCGCACGATGACCCAGCTGTCCTTGGTCCTCTATAGGCTTGGTCTGGACAGCACTGCCGCCCACTGCACACGTTGAGGGTTTGCGATTTTCGGGGCACCCTGCACGCTTTGGCAAGCCCGTGTAGTGTGATACAGTGTAGGATACTCCCGGATAGCGCCCATGTGTTCGAATTTAATGTGGGGTGTATGTGGTGTAAGAGGCTGAGGTGTGGATATCTGTAGCTGCCTCCAAGCTACGGCTTCTTCCCGCGTCGGCTTGCTGTGTGGTGGGGGGCAGATTCGTCTATTTAGCTTGCGGGGGGTAAGAACCTCACTGTATTCTGGGACCGGCTCTGCGATTGCCGAGTCTTCTGTCGGAGTCCTGTTAGTAAGACCTCGGGCAACGGCGTGTTCGCGCTGGTTATCCCTTAGAAACCTGTGGGCTGGTCCAAATGAGTACAGTTTGAGGAAGTTGGTGTTTTCGCGTTGTTAAGATACGGTGCGCGTTTGCTGATATGAGACCATTTGCATAATTTCGACATGCCGTCTGGGGGTCTGAGGCCACGTAGATTTTGTCTTCCA
Source organism: Amblyomma americanum (assembly GCF_052857255.1). Taxonomy (NCBI): domain Eukaryota; kingdom Metazoa; phylum Arthropoda; class Arachnida; order Ixodida; family Ixodidae; genus Amblyomma; species Amblyomma americanum. The sequence continues at coordinate 127,068,728 of NC_135500.1, forward strand.
AGCAGCTGGAGACCGTTTCAAAAGCGATGGCCGTCTCCTCTGCAGGCTGCAATCCATTTGGGCTGTTTGATTTTGGCAGCAACCGCCATGGCAAAATTTTAATGTAAACCCAGAAGCACGCTACGAAACCGGAAATCAGCTCGGAGTAATCCTATCAACTCCATATCAGTCTGCAAAGGACTGCGGTCTCCCAAGCGCTCTTCCCTCCCGGCTTCGATATCTTAAACCGCTTTTGGCTAAGCCGAGGAGCAAACACGGCTCCGGGGCCGTGGCGAAACCGACTGAACGCGCAGCCAACACGAAGGAAGTGACGTCATGTAGACTTCGGATGAGAAACAGGATGTTTCGTGCGTGGAGTCAGCACGACTGTTCCGTGAATGCACCGACGAGTTTATGTTCGCGCGCCTGAGCGCCGCAGGTCTTCTCACTGAGCAAGCGTTGGTTGAAAAACAAGAAAGAAGGCAATGGAGAAAAGAAAGAGAAAAAATGAATTTACAAAAATGGAGAAGGAAACGGAAGTTTTCACCGTTTACGGCGAACCAGCGAAGGCTATAGAGCTGGCCGCGCTGGGCGTTGCGTCAAGCCCTTTTTCCTGGTAGGAAAGAAACTCTTCGTCTCGGGAGATGGACGTAATTCAAGGCGCGAGCGACGTGTCGGGCAGGCAGGCGCGACCGTTGGGCGATTCAAGGCCGCGTGGATATATGACGCGCCGCCGACTGTCTGTGGCGCTCTGTATAGAGTGTCGCGGCCCGTGGGGCATCCCGGAAGCCTTGCGTTGCGACAAGTGGTCCGCGGCATCCTGAGTCCCCGCGTTGTATACGGGTCCTCCTTCTTCGTTTCGCGCTGACAGCGGTGATCTTGACTGCACATTCGTCACAGAAGCGCACGCGTTCGCTGTTTGCTCGTGACCTTGTATAGACGGGCAGGAAGCACTGAAGAGGTGTGTCGCAAGCTGAGGGAACTGGGCGGGAAACGGCCTCATCGTGTTTTGCAGTGAAAGCTGTTATAGCTTTGGTTTAGCCATATAGTCATCCACTCTACCGTAGAATTACAGCGCCACACCTTAATTATAATAATAATAATTGGTTTTTGGGGGAAAGGAAATGGCGCAGTATCTGTCTCATATATCGTTGGACACCTGAACCGCGCCGTAAGGGAAGGGATAAAGGAGGGAGTGAAAGAAGAAAGGAAGAAGGAGGTGCCGTAGTGGAGGTCTCCGGAATAATTTCGACCACCAGGGGATCTTTAACGTGCACTGACATCGCACAGCACACGGGCGCCTTCGCGTTTTTCCTCCATAAAAACGCAGCCGCCGCGGTCGGGTTCGAACCCGGGAACTCCGGATCAGTAGTCGAGCGCCCTAACCACTGAGCCACCGCGGCGGGGGACACCTTAATTGCAAAGTGCAAAACCGTGATGCTCGAAAGCACGGTATGTACGAAGTTCCGGCGTAGAAATGTTCGGGGATACGAAAAGCTCTATTCTTCTTTCGACCTCCTTTAAATTTCGCCCTGATTATGGGGCTCCCACAGTCACACTTTGCATGCCATAACAGCTGCACATGGGTTCCAGCACCGCGCAGTAAATATTGAGTACACCTTCCCCGGATCGCCTAAAAGCCCCTCAAGCTTCTCCGTTCCCGCCCCTGCGGGAAGACAGGGGCGTCGGCCTGCCTCCATGGCCCTGGACTCGAAAGCTTGAGCACCGGGCGTCGACTTTGAGCAGAGGGGCGCGGGGGACAAGAGGCGCTCAAGACCCAGCAGAGGGCCTCTGGCTCACTGAAGCTGTCGTGGCGCGTGCCTGCTGCGGCGGGCCATTTATCTCGTTTCCTCGAAATAGCATGCACTTTAACGCTGTCTCGCGCCCTCGTGTGGTGCAGTCACCTCCATAGAGCGCCTTGGCTGCGCGATGATAAAGCCTGCAGCCCCGGTGCGAGAAACAGTCGAAAAGTTATGTTGCTTGTTCAGGGTTCATGGCGGCAGGCCCCAGCCCCACTGTACCGAGGTGCGGGCGATACAGAATGAAATCGCCGGCGGCTACACAGACTGGAGAACTCCGCAGCACTGCTTGAGTTTAAATTTTCGGCCTTATTTCTGTTTCGTTGGGATTGGCTATAAGAACCGCTATTAGCTATATTCCCCGTCTGAATAGAACAAAAAAAATAATAATAATAATAATTGGTTTTTCGGGAAAGGAAATGGCGCAGTATCTGTCTCATATATCGTTGGACACCTGAACCGCGCCGTAAGGGAAGGGTAAAGGAGGGAGTGAAAGAAGAAAGGATAATAGGTTCCGTAGTGGAGGGCTCCGGAATAATTTCGACCACCTGGGGATCTTTAACGTGCGCTGACATCGCACAGCACACGGGCGCCTTAGCGTTTTTCCTCCATAAAAACGCAGCTGCCGCGGTCGGGTTCGAACCCGGGAACTCCGGATCAGTAGTCGAGCGCCCTAACCACTGAGCCACCGCGGCGGGTAGAACAAAAAGGAACCAATTAATTTGCCGCCATTACGGCTCTTTACCCGCCGCGGTGGCTCAGTGGTTAGGACGCTCGACTACTGATCTGGAGTTCTCGGGTTCGAACCCGACCGCAGCGGCTGCGTTTTTATGGAGGAAAAAACGCTAAGGCGCCCGTGTGCTGTGCGATGTCAGTGCACGTTAAGGATCCCCAGGTGGTCGAAATCATTCCGGAGCCCTCCACTACGGCACCTTCTTCTTCCTTTTCTCTTTCACTCCTTCCCTTATCCCTTCCCTTACAGCGCGGTTGAGGTGTCCAACGATATATGAGACAGATACTGCGCCATTTCCTTTCCCCAAAAAACCAATTATTATTATTATTCATTACAGCTCTTTGAAAATAGCTGACCTTCGTATATGTGCCTGTATATCAGGTACGCTGTCAGGCTGATGATGATGATGATTATGATTATAATGATTTAAATGAATACTCCGAGACAGAAGCGCCTCCCCGCCTTCCCCCAAGCACCTTTCTTTCCTCGGTGTACATCATCATATAGACGGTCCCCGTGCTCAGCACCTCGCAACAACAGGGGGTTCCCAACGTTACTAACCTAGTCTAGTAACGTTGGGAGGTTCCCGGGGTAAAATTAATATTCGAGCTGTAGTTCGCTCCGGTACATTACTTCCAGCGCATTGAACTCAGGCGCACGAGCAGGATGCATGGTTATCCGTGTACACCAATAACCTCGAACGCTCGGCAGCCCGAAATTCAATCGAGTAACGTCCACTTTCTTCACGCACCAGCACAACCGTGCAACAGCAAAGACAGCAATCCTCTTTCCCGGTGCGACCTGCAGCGTGTTCTCTCTGCATGGCGAACTTCGCCGATGCACCACACTGACCGCAAAGAATGGACACAGGCGTACTGTACACACCGCAACCGAACGCGATGCAGAAACGTGCGCTCGCTATAATCGTCGAAGCGCTGCTGAGCTCTCGGCACGAAGTCAGCGAAGAAATGCGGAAGGCGGAAAAAAAAAAGAAGGAAAGAGCGTTGGGTGCTGCGCAGGGTGGCTCTGCGTGAACCCGTCTCTCGCCTCCATTGCTCATGCACGCACGAGGAATGCGCAGGGACAAGGCAGGAACACGGAACGCATATCACGGCCCAGCCGCAGAGACCACCCGTGCGACCCCGTACGTACTACGCGAAGGCAATGGAGCGACGCGGCAGCCGCGGAAAATCGGATTGAGCGGCGCACGCCACCAATACGCCGACCGCGCGCACGCGTGCATTAAACGCATCGTCTGCGTGGTTGTGTGCGCACCGTGAAAGTCATATATGGCATGTGATTTATCATGGTTTCGTGCACCACTGCCTAAGCCGCAGCAGTACAGAGCGAGGATGAACGGTATCTGGGCGTTGACACCGTGTTCCGGCGTATATAGAACAGCCATGCTATATAGCGCCCGCGAAACGAGCTATCTGTTATCTTTATGTTTAAATTTTAGTTCTTTCTTTTAGTTCAGTGCTGTGTCTGTCTCGTCCTCGCCTTTCGTTCCGTGCTGTGCTCTGAATTTTTGTTTTTCATTGTAACGAAATGAACAATCTTTAAAGGAACGGATATGCCGCGGTTCCCGATGGGGAATAAGGTGAACTCAGATTGTAAATGCTAAATCGTGCATGGATTGAACGCGTCGTCACACAGCGACAGCTGAGCTATGAGGGATGCCGTAGTGGAGGACTCCGGATTAATTTAGACCACCTGGGGATCTTTAACGTCGTTGACATCGCGCAGCACTCAGAGGTTTTTGTACTTCGCCCCGTAGAAATACGGCCACTGCGGCTGGGATCGGACCCACGACTTGCACTCTAAACAGGAATAAGACTGTATGTGAGTAAAAAAGGATTAAGATGTCACCTAGTGCACTCTATTTTAAGGGTAGGGTATGCTGCCAAAGTCTTGGGGTAGATTTCGATCACTATAATATACGGAATGCTTATACTTTTGCCAACGGAGACATATTCCCACCGCAAAGCGTAGTAACTTGTTGCAGTAAGCAAATAGAAGGGAGCTTTTAAACGCGGCATCGGACGTCTTGAGGTTAGCAAATAAAGGGGGTTTAAACTTCAGTTTAAATTTTCGTAACTGCTAAAACTTCGCGTATTTTGAAGAGGGCATCTGTTTCAGTTGCCAACCGTCAGCATTCCGTTTTTTAGCGATGCAAATCTATATCACGGAACTTGGGCAGTGCATTCCTGCATCTCCTAAAAGAGAGTGCTCCCTACTCCCTCTTTATTCCCATTTCGGCGCATTTGTGTTGAGTATGGAGATCAGCGGCTGAATGCCAAAGCCTAATCTAAGCCACCGAGGTGCGCGTGTCAAACTGAAACGAATTATATATCCTTGACATAATGAACATGAGATGAGCGATACAATGACATTGCATTTCGAGCAAATGGGAATGTGCACGTGAGCGGCAGAGTCACGCGGCGAAACGAGATGATGAAAGTTCGCGGGATAAGGTCCCTGGCCCTGGCTGGCCCTGGATATACAGTTGACTCCTCGTTATAGCGAAGTTGCACAGGACCGGCGATTACTTCGTTATAGCCGTAGCTTCGTTTAGCCCGTGCTGACCGAGCTTCCAAGAGGAAACATCATTCCTTCGTTATATCGAATATTTTGTTATAAACCGTTTCATTATAACGAGGTTCGACTGCATGGGTAAATCGAGCTCAATAGGGGACGCCGTTGTCCTGCAGTGGACATCGTCTGAATGCTGCCGATGACGATGAGAATGCGAAGGTGGCAGGAACGTGGGCAGGTTCCAGTTACAAGATTATGGAAGATGCACGTAGCCTCGCGATGTTTGTTTAGTGTGAAGCTGAGAGAACGAGTAGACAGCAAAGCAGAGCAGGGTAACAAAATTTTCTGTCTATTTTCTGTCGCCGCTGGCAAACGGGTTGCTTTCACTGTAAAAAAGTTCCGTGAAGCGGACAACGGACGATTCTTACGTATTTGGTACGGAATTTTTCCGCATCTTGCGTACGAGGCATTCAACAGTTTAGCAACGCTGATGTGAGCGGTGTATTTAGTATACGGTCCTTATGGACGCTTCACAGAGCGAGAACATAAGCTCCGTCATATTTGCTAGGTCACGTTTCAATTGGATACTCCGATCAGTCCTTGCGAACCCAATTTGTCTAAGTTGATCTACCCAATTGCCCAGTTGGTCTAAGTTGATCTAGTTGGTCCGCCCAACTGCATCCAGTGTATAATGTGAACATTTGAATATAGTGTACAAGAAAAGCAGAACATGGTTCTTGTAAGGAGCGCTATCAGCGGCTTAACCTGCTAAACTGTATTCATCCTTTGCGCTATTGGAATAATTGGGACCAATGGGCAAGCGCCGCTCACCCCAGAATGGGTCTTATATATGGTGTATATAAGTGGGAGAAACCACGTATGAATAAAGTACTGTCACAATAGGAATTACTGAGCATTGGTGATTTTTTATTGTGTGTACTTTGTGCCCTGTATATCTGTGTCCATAGTGCATCCTCGTCATCTGCCGAAGCCAGACAATAAAGAACAAAAAAAAAGGAACGGAACAGAAGCTTAAAAAAATAAATGCTCCTCCACATTATTTTGTATGGCGTTCATCCGTATTTCATTCTAAGTAGCTTGCATTATTCGAGCAACGCTTCTCTGCTCTTTTCTGCGGTGACTGAATAAATTTTACGGCACGTAGTACGTTTTAGAGGTTACGGAAAGCCTCCGGAAACAATTTACCATCAACTGTTGCCGTAAGTGTGCGGTTTATACGGAGTGAAGTGGGCATGGACATGCCATGATAGTACGTGACTATTCGTCTCTTCACGCTATTTTATTGCGCTAACATTAGCCTCACGTATATGCTTCTTTGAAACCGCATACTGAGTACATAAGGATATTGTTTGGCACGATATATATCCCATTTATTGACGTAACAAATGTTTTTGCCTTGTTGTTTGCTGCTATATTTCCGGCTATTATTAACTTTTCGTTTTTAGAGGGGTAGCCTATGAGAGAGTTCTTGCGAGATAAACGCTGTCGCTGTCGTATATCGTCTACGCGATAGTGAGAATGTTATCTAAGCTGACCTGTGCAATGCGGACCGAGGAATGCATTGTGTTAGAAAGGACCAAAAGGGGTATAGGAGGTTAGCCCTTTGATGGCGTACCATCTGCGTTACTGGCGCAACCATTAGTCCCCAAAAGACCCACCACTGCACTCCCCAGGGACTAACTGCAAAATGATCATCAGCTGTAGTTAGTCTCTCAGCGGTCTAGCAGCTACATGCAGTTAGTCCCATTTTACCCATTTCTCGCTTAGAGGAAGAAGGTCCCGTTGGTGCGTGAGCTATTGAGACTAGGCTTTAGGTTCTCGTGAGAGAACATTGGGGAGAGGGTGAAATGCATTAATGGTACTTCGCTCAGGCCATATAGATGAAAAAGGAGGGGGGGAGGGGGTGTACGAGGAGTTTTGGAGTCTTTTCTTTCTCGGTTTGTTTTGTTGCGTACGACTCATCACCTCCGATTCGCGCGGCTTTCTCAGAACGCAATAACAGACCGCCCTTCCCATGTAGTGGACGCCCGCATGCTTGCCCATATGCAAGGCTGCAAGCCTTCAGCATTGTACAGCACCCAACTGCCAACACTGTGAGGACACTTTCATACAGGGGTACGCGTGGAGTGCCGGGCCGAGTGGCCGCCGCCTCGATTAACACCCCGCGGGGGGTCCCGGCGCCGCCGCCACCTCATCCCTCCAGCCTACTCCGTGCGCGCCCCTTTCGAGGAGCGGTCACCTCCCGTCGACTCACATGCCGGCTGGACACCCAACGGGGGTCAATATCGCCTCTTTTATTTCTCTTTGTTTTCCCGTGCATGCGCACAGGTCGGTGATCTAAGGGGTCTCCTCCTTGGGCGCAACTCGGGAAGAGAGAGCGAGTGAGGAAGTGGACAGCTATTTGCAGCATTCAGCGGCAAAGTTGCGCACTGTCTGCGAGAAGACGGCGACCAGAAATAGGGAGCAGAAACAAAAACAGAACACGCACCTACAAAATAATAGCGAAGGAGAAGATAAACGTGTTGAAAGATTCGGAGAAGCGCGGCGAAGGACGAGAGGGGCACCGTAGCCGCCTCTTCTCCGAATTCCGGCGCACGGTGGGATCACCCGAGGCCGGCCTGCGTTGGGAGACGCCGTCGGGCGAATGCCGCGAGGAAGGTACAACCAAGTCGCGCGGTGGCGGCGCCGGCTAAACGTGACCCTGTGTGTTTGTCAGTCGGCCGAAGGAGTGGCGCTTACTTTGTGAGTTGGTACTTATCGTGATCACCTTGAGGGCACCCTTGCTTGCATGCGGTATACGCATACACAAACGTATAGGCACACCTGTCTAGAGCGCTAGTTGGTGTGCTTTGGTGACGTTTGTCGCTGCCTACTGGGCTCGATATAGTTTTCTGAGATATCAGAGGGGCGTCACGATCGGTATAAAAATATACGCACGATAATGCAAACCATATAGGCCTGTCGTAAATGACCCCTGCGCACTTCGCATTGCGCTGTTCCTGTGATTTGGACAGGTGTGTGGAGCCCTGTGTGCGATAGCATGTATATATTTGTGCGTATACCTATACTATAGAGGTCGTGCTTGCATGCTATGCATGTATGCATAGCGGCCGATGTATGCAGTGTGATCAAAATTATGCTTTACAGATTTTTTTAAATTAGGCATTGCGAGGTACGCGCAATCCACCTCTGCGCATACGTTATGCGGCCAGAGGGAGACAAAGTGAGGCGGTAACCTTCACTGTCAAGCACCTAATTGACTAAAATATATTAATTAACTATTTAGCCACTGCGGCTCGCGTCAATGTTTATATTGCAAACAAAGGCGCTTGCATTTCTATAGACTATACTCCATTTGGTAGAATTCTCTAGAGCACGCGTGTCTCGAGATATTCGCGCCGAAGTTTCCACTGATTTCGCGTAATTACGCATGCAGTATGGTTGCAGTCGACGCGAAACTCCTTCCTATAGCATGACGCAACTGTCGAGTCGGGTGTTTATTCCATGGCAACAGCCGAAAGAGAAAGGGAAACGGCTTTCAGTGTCACCGGTCGCTCTACGCCATTGGTAGACGAAACGCGGCGTCACGCCAGGAGCAGTTTCGCGCCGATCGCCACCACCTTGCCTGCGCAATTACGCGGATCATGCTTAAAATGTCGAAGCGAATATCTCGGAGAACACGCGTGCTAGAAACTTTCTGCCACGTGGAGTCGTGTAGATACAACAGCCTTTAAGTTTCCAGTGTAAACATGTCCGCTTACTGTAGTCACTCAATATTGATCTTCGTTAATTAGGTGCCTGGCGATGACATATTATCATCTCACTTCGTGCCCTCGGACCTAATAGCGTATGTGCAGAGACGCTTTTCACGTACCTCTGAGCGCCTAAATGTATGTAAAGATTAATTTTGATCACCCTGTAAGCACGTGTGCTGGCTCGCTAAACCACGAAGACCAAGAACGACTTTTCAGAGCGATAGTCGTGTGAAGTACATCCTCGGTCAAAAGTGTCCGGTCCACAGGGTCGTTGCCGAGTCATGTAGCAAGGCAGTTGCGTCAACCCGGCGGTCTGCATGCTCACATCTACGCAGCTCTTGTGGCGCTTAATGGCTGCGTAAGCTGCTCACAACAAAGGCGCAACTGTGCGAACCTTGTGGATTGGAGACTTTTGACAAAGGCTGTACTTTCTTCGTGACACTTATGAGGAGAGCGGGCACAAAGCCAGTCCCCCCCCCCCCCCCCCCCCTTTTTTTTTGTTACTTTGCGCCGCAACAAAACAGTGGTACAAAAAGACGCGCAAAAGGGATATGCGTTTGAAAGCATATACCGCATGCGCGCACACTCTCCGCACTCTGATGCTCGCTCGCCGACTAACGCAGTAAGTAAAATAAAAATATAAAAGAAAGAAAAACAACAGGGGGAAATGAGCGCGTTCGCTTTCAAAGAAACAAACATAAAAACAATCCGCTCTATCTTTTTTTCTTTTTTCGCTCTCCTAGCCTTCTGCAGCCTCCGCAATGATCGAGTAAAGCAATGTGCCCTAGAACTGGTGCTCCGTTCTCGGGAACAGCTGTTTTCGCGCAGTGAGCCGCACGGCAGCTCCGCGGCGACGTGGTCGCACCTTGAAAGCCGCCAGAATACACCTAGCCCCAGTGCCCGTGCTCGCCCTAATGCCGCGTTTCCTAATTGCCTCGCGAACCCAAGGCGGAAACTCGTTTTCCTAATAGCACTCAGCGAGGAAAACGCCATCTATCGGGGGTCATCAGCGCTCGCTTCTCCCTTCCGTCGTTGCGCAACTGGGAGCGCGTCTTTCAGTGGTTGCGTTCGGAGGAGCAGCTTTCGCAGGAGTAGCCAGGGACTAGTGCGCGCTTGCAGTGTTTTCGACGTTCCTCTCATACAACCGCGAGCAGCAGCTTTTTGTGAGTGTACAGTCGTAGAGTTGCCGTCAATGCGCTCTGGTGGGGATTTGGCTGCACAGTCTTGGCAATCTCGCCAGTCTCACCCCGAAGGACGCGCTGCAGCAGACGCTTTTACGCACAGCGTTTTGTGATTCTTTTTTGAAAAGGGGAACCTGTTTTCGTTTAACTTTTGTATGCCTGTGTTCTAGGCATGAAATGTGTCTATTTTGTGTTACAGTCGAACCTCGTTATAACGAAGCGGTTTATGATGAAATAATGGATATATCGAAGTAATGACGATTCTCCCTGGGAGCTCGGTCAACACGAGCGATAACGAAGCTATCGCCGGGCCTCTTCAACTTCCTTATAACGAGGTTCTCTGCATAAAGTGTCATATTTCTGTCCAAGGATAAACAGTTTGTGCCACCGTCCTTGTCCCGATGGTCCGGTTTCTTCAAACAGTACTGTCGATTCTTTGTTGTTGGTAGCGACAATATAACAGATTTCTCTTGCGAACGAGAGCGCAGTTCAAAGCGTATAATCTAGTAAGAAATGTTATTTTTCTATCATCCTGTATCGGGAGGACAATTCACAATAGTAGCAGAACGTAAAGACCAGGCTGTGCTTAATAGACGGAGGCGCTCCCTTCTTTCCTGTTGCCGCCAGCGGTCCGGATTATATATCCTGCCGCCAGTGCTGGCGAAAGGCGCAAACCGCTTCACGCAGCGTCACGGCACCACGTTTCCGCACCGGCGGAAACGAACCCCAGCAGTGACTAGACAGAGGCGTGGACGAGTCACCGTAATGCCTCCTCGCACGCTTCTGGGAGCACGAAAAGATAACAGCAAGAAACAAAAGAGAAAGAAACAGTTACGAAGCTCTCTCGGTAAGGAGTACGGAGGGGGGCTGCCGCGGCAGCCGTGCGGCATAGTTGTTCGCACCATCAGAACACAATTCACTCGGCGCGCTGCTCGGGCGCGCCTCGAGACGGTTTTTGTCAACGCTGCCGCGCTAGCTATCTCTATCGCGCTGTAGCTGTCTTGCGAGCGGCGGCGGTGGCAGCAGCGGCCGCGTCTCGTAGTAGTCTGGCGATCGTCGCGCGAGAGAAGCCCAAGGTTAATTCGAGCCGAGCGTGTGCGTAGCGTGCCGCGCCTCGCTCTCAGTCGCCGGGCGAATGGCTTCTTCGGCGGATGCCGAGAACGTGTTTGGCGGCGGCCGTCCCCGGAACGCCGCCGCTGACAGGTCGGACCGCTCTAACGGCACGCCGCACGGCCTCTCCCCTGCTGCTCCCGCAGGCTACTACTACTACGACCCCCGAGGCCAGCAGAGGCGACCCATCGGAGCCATGACCTACAGGAGAGGAGCCAAGGACAGGGATGGCTGTTGCAGCGTCGGGTTCCTCAAGTGTTTGCTGCACACGTTCAACTTCATCTTCCTGGTGAGTGGACACCGGCGTCACTGCGTCACGTCGCGCTCGTGAGCACGGGCACCTGCGATCCACGATCTATTTCGGTGGCCGCACTCGAATGTATCTAGGCGGACAGCTCATTAAACTTGAGGGATAGTTCTCATTGATGTAGACCTTAACTCAGTCGCACGGCTGCAACGAAAGGTTAGCTTCTAGTACGCAGCTTTCTAAGTGTCCGTAGTCAACGAAAAATAATCTTGGTCCGGGCCTTTATAGTTCGGGTGATCACAATTTTCCGTATGTATGAAATTTACTACGCCTTGGAGGTTTCCCCTGAACTACGCTGGACGTGCAAAGTCTTTGCTGCTGTGGAACGGACATTTGCGCCAGTTGGTTATGGTTCGGGTTGGACGAAAACTATCTAAATTAATCCGGAGCCCTCCATTATACGGCGTCCCTCATGGCCCATGTGTCGACTCGGGACGCTTAACTTCACATACCATACCATACCATACCATACCATACCATAACATACCATACCACACCATACCATACCATAAACTTACGCATGGTTTTCCAGTAAACGTACGTATTTTATTTATAAAATAATCCATACCAACAACTGCGATTTCCGGCGAAGCAGTCTTGGCTGCTGGGGTACATGGCCGTCGGACATCTGCACTCGTTTTCTTTGTGCACTGGGTTATAACTTGTAACTTGGTGTAATTGGGTTGCAGTTGAACGGTAGCTGCTATAGGCGCCTGAACAGGCCGCAGTTGGTATTTAAAATATGTTCTGTCCAGAGCCTAAAGAGGCTATACTGTATGCCGACTGTTTATGTGCTGTATGCGTTTGCTGAGGTATTTGGTTTGCTTTTATTGTTCTGCTGCTTCCCACGCGCTGTAGATTTGCGCTCAGATAAGGAGTGACAAGCAATGCCAGTGCGTATCTGTGCCAGCAGAAAGCATCTTTGCCAATACAGATATGACTCTAGTTCGATACGCTCCCTCGTGATGGCACCTGGCCACGTGGCGGCTACTCCGATCCCACCTAAAGCTTACCATAACTTGGTGACTAAGGTAAAGCTCGCGATAAGCCCGTGGCTACTTCCTAAACCAAGGCGTTGCTCTTATAAAAATGTCTTTGTGCATACATACAATCTGTAGATTTATAGCTATACAGTTTTAGTACCCTTTTGCCTATAGACTATGATTAGACAAAAGGAAATATCTATAGAAACGCAATAAAGTCTATAAGAAGTCTGTAGACTATGTTTAAGGGTACGTAGTACTTGACTCGCATTCGCACAGCATAAATCATTGTGACTTTCCCGCGCTGTTTACGATGTCCCAGCAGACGTCATGCCGCTGGCATCGCGATTTGAATGTGAATGAGACGCCATAGAGGGTTTTATGCAGCTTTCGACTTCAGGTCCGCGATAACTGCAGCCTCGTTCTCTATGAGGATGCGTTCTCGTGTCTTGATTTTTGATACAGGCTGTACGAATAGTACATTTACAACAACAAAAAAGTTATCAGTGCAGTTGTGGCAACATATTGCGCGTGATACGCAGGCACTTGTGGATCCGTCATGCGTGTATTCAGGAACGAGAGCATCTGCTTGATACACATAGTGCTGCATTCGGCGCACTGCCCATAGTAGCCGTTTCATTATACAAATTCGTTACAGGTCGTGTGTTTTCAGAAAAACGCTCGAAAGTGAGCACGAATAAAACTCAGCATGCAAAAGAAAATACCTCAACGAATTAAAGCGGGATGCGCATTTTTGCATCTGTAATGGGCTTAATCTAATGTATCACTCGCGGCCCTGGGACCACGCGTACGGGCGTTGCAGAGTGTAACCTTGCTTGTCGCCATGCGAGGGACGCTGCAACATGGAAAAGCTGTCGTCGGACTCGTCTGAGAGAGAAGCTCTGGGTGTCGCAAGAGGTTAAAGCGTGGGGCGGGGTTGTAGGGGAGGAAAGAGGGGCAAAAAAAAAGTAATATCGAATTAAGCGAATAACACAAGAACGACGTTTCCAAACGCATGCAGATGCGCCGCATACACGAGCACACTGACACGCGCTTCGGACCCTTCCCCCGCGCGCATAATTGAGCCGTTTCGAGGCCAACTCGTCGCGTTGGGCCAGAGTCAGTCAAGCGAGGTTCATTCGCGCGCGCTTCTCCAGACGAACAGCGGGGGCCAACCGGGCAGGCGTCGTTCAGCCGTTTCTCAGAGGGGCGGCGGGAACGTAACAACAGCGGAGGCGTCTTTCTGCCTGATTGAAAATGGGACTGCGAAGACACCTGCGAGGCAGGGAGCGAGTGGCACCGCGTCACAGTAGACTTGCGCGCTGCTCAGAGGGAGAGAGAGACCCCGAGGCGGCGGCGTCGGCGTTCGTCAAGGGAGTGACAGCCGACGCTGGGCCAACGCTGTGTTATTGCTGCGGAGGCCCTTGTATATATAATGCAGGCGGTTGGAAGGAGCCTGTAGCCGGTGTGAGTGGGACCGAAGAAACCCCCTTCGGGCCAGCCTCGCTGGCAAACCACGTGACGCCTACTACAGTCGCCTACACATATCTCCTTCTTTCCCCCGGGCCCTTCAACCAAAGACAAAAGCCATCAAGCGCCTTCCGAAATAACTCGGCACAGAGAGACACACACACACGCTGTATAAGGCGGGCAGGTGATTATTCACGCATTGCAAAGGCACTGCTCGGAGACTCCGCAAGCGTGCGGGTCAATGGACCCGAACGGCATTGTGTACCACACGCTGACACGTCCTGCGTGGCTTCGTCTTTCATTTTCTCTCTCACCGTGCCGTTGTTCCTTTGCGACGCCTGCTGCCTTCCCTCGTTTTCGTCGTCTAGACTCTCTCCGGGTCCGTGCTTATCACATCCCTCTTATTCTTCCCCTGTCTCTTATTTTTACCTAGAGGAGCGAACTAGTCGAGCGCGATGCACCTAAGGCCGCGGATGCACGGAGCGCTCCGCCGGCAGCGCTATAGTGTTTTAACTTTCGCGACAGCTCATTCAACTCCGTTCGGGCCAGGCAGGGATTGGAGCGGCTTGTGTGTACACGTCAGCAAGCAGGCCCTCGGTGCATGACCGAAATGAGGCACCTGGAAACGTGCGTTGTGAGCACTGCTTGGGTGCATCCGGTCGACGCTGTCAACGCCGCATCATCTCGTGCACACGTCTATAAGCAGCTGCGGGCGCGTTATAGCATGCCATCTCCTGCCGCGTTCGCTGAGCACTTGTCGACGGGTCCGTCGCCTGGGGCTGTTACGCCTGGCGTGCCTTCCAGCCTAAACGGATAAAAGACGCGGACTCCCCGACCAGGATTTCTAGAAAACAAAAGTGAAGGCTAATGAGTCTTCTGAGGAAACGTTGCTGCCTGGACTGGCTTTCGCGGAAGCAGTGGAGACAATGGCGACGAGTATGCCATCGTGTCGCCGGACGGAGCTTTGCTTTCACAGTCACGCTGGGGATGGTGACTGACGGACGGCTGCGACTTCGACAGAGTTCCCGCGTTTTGGACGACAGGCGGGGAAGTGCAAAGTCTTCTTCCCCCTGCCGAGAAAAAGGCTTGGCATCCCTGGGCCACATGGGCGCCCACCTGGCAGCTGTGGTGACACCAACGCGACGGTGTCCGGGGAATGTCTTTTACCCTTTTTCTTGGACGCACTGTGAGAGCTTCAGCACCATCACCTGCCGTGGGCGGTACCACCAATCTCTATCTTGATTGGACATCGTTGTCCGAGATGTAATCCCCAGTCAGGGATCTGGGGAATACGAATTGTATATAACGACCTGTTGGTTTGGTACCGAGACTCGTGCCCTCCTTTGCTAAGAGACACCCGTTTGCTAGGAGAGACTCCCGTCTGCTAAGAAGCTCCCTTTTACTGAGAGGCACCCTCAGTTGCTCTCACCTGTACAGTATGTAAATAGTCTGCATAAGGTTTTCTTTCCATTTTCCTTCGTAAGCACGTCTCCGATCCTCCTTATCGTCCCTTCTCTGGCCCGACCACGCTGCCCTGAATCCCAACAGGGCACAGTCTTTCGTCGGTGCGATTGCCCCAACAAATGTGACATTTATTGGGCGCGGAGCCTTCGGAACAGTCATGCTCGGTCGGACAGCTTCGCGGGCAAAGGGCACGTTTCGACCGGTTTGTCCGCATCGTGGCAACCCTGACGCCTGTGGGCGGACGCTCCATTCATTCGGACGTCCACTGAATCGAGCTAGAAACGAGCGCGTGCGTAAGGCTGCGCCCGACGTCCGTCTTACGATGCGTCTCCTCTTTCGCTAGCTTATTCAGCGCTCGCGGTGAGCGTTGGGTTGCTGCACATCCCGTTTCCGACGTCGGTTTCTTGCACCGGCAGTGGCGCTTTTGCCGCATGACGTGCCGGTGATGCGATATGTGGTTGCCTCGGAAGCGGATTGCGGCTTGCGAGAATATTCTGGTGGTTGCGGCTCTCCGAGAAAGCAGTGAAATGGCTTACACGAATGTATGCAAATTCCCCCTTGGGTTTCGTGAACTGTACAGGTATACGGTGTGAAACTTCAACTGCTTCACTTTATGTCTGAAAAAAAAAAGAGAAGAAAAAAACCGAGTGGGTTTCGCCCTTTAACGCGAGCGGGACATGAAGCTGAATTCTCTACGATTACTTTCTGAGTCCGCGCACAGCGCGCTTCGTTGTAGCGCGGCAGGGCAGGGCGCATGACAAAAAAGAAAAAGAAAATGCAGGTATACACACTGGGCGCAAACGTGGAATAAATGCAGTGCCACCAGGAGGTGGAATTATGGGTGACTTCTGAAATGGGTGGATGAGAGAGGAAGTGCGATTATATGTGCGACATATATTTAATGAACTTTCTTCGTAAAAAAAGGGGGGGGGGGACAATTCGGCTTTTCCATCGAAAATTTCTCGTTGGGAGTCGGGGGACGACCTCCCTCCCGGTCCCTTCAGCCCGCCCGTTTCCACCATATTTCCCATTAAGGCCCCTGTATTTTAGTGAGTCTCTTTTAATTAACGCTTCTTCCTCTTATTATTCATTTTGCGTGAATATTAACCCTTAAATAACATATAATAATAACCTATCCACCTGCCCATTAGTCTATGCATGCAATGCACGCTTCTAAGGACATAAGCGCTCTGAATTTGTTATTCAGGTGAGCTTGGACCCGTATTTTTCTCCTGGTAGCCGGCGTTATTTCTGACATTTATTTTTATTTTGCACTGCTTTCTCCGAGGCATGTCACTAATTTCACGCTACGCGAAGTTATACCGGCGCAGGCACCGTCGTTTACAAACGTGATCCTCCTCCGCATACGGTGTCCTACGGCGCTGGACGAGAGCCATAGGCTGCAGCGAAATAAGCATGCCAGCTTACAAGCCGCGCTCGAAGGAATCCGCCGGGCCCCGGGAGCGAGCGGCGGGTCGCACATGCCCCGGGGAGGGGGGGGGGGGGGGGGGGGGGGGGTTCAAATTTCTCGCAGCTCGCGTTGTGCGAGCGCCATTCCTTTCCCCGCCCCGTGACCCCGATTCGACCTCCGCCATGGCGCGCCCGCTTAATGGCAAAAGGAATATTAAAATAGACATAATCAGCGAAGGAATTAACGCGGCATCGTCGAAACTAACTGCGCGGAGGCAGCGAACAGCGGCGCTCTTTCTGCGATGAGAAAAAGAAAAACGCAACAATAGAGAGAACATAGAAAAAAAAGGGTACAGAAACGAGAGAATAATTCAACAATGATTTTGGGGAAAGGGAAGAGGAGGCGCTACCTTTTCTTTCCACCCCCTCTCCACTTGGCTCGGATCGCTTTGATTCCTGAGGCCTCCCTCATCCTCGGAGCGAAGTCTTCCTTCTCGATGCAGCGGCTCGGCATCTTCAAGGACGTCTGGCTGTACGCATAGCATACGCTCGGATCGGCCGCGCGGCGCGCGTTCACAAGAGGGCACCCCAGTTCTCCTTCTCTCAGAGATATTTCTGCCTGCTTCTGGTGTAAGCAAACATATCGCGTGGCCTCGGCTGTTGTTATAAGCCGCCGGAGATTTCGCCATGGTGAAAACGGGATCACTTTGTTAAAACAGACCATGTGTCTGCGGCCTTCGCACAGCCTTCTTTTTTTTTTTGTCTTCTTTCGTCAGACAAGCAGCGGAGTTGCCATGCTGCGTGTGACAGCGGGGATAAGTCATGAGGCCAGTTTGGTTAAAATGTTCTGAACAGAGAAGCACTTAAAAGTTGCGGCATACACCAGCACCACAAAGGTGCAGCTGGATCTCGCTAGAGGAAGCAACATGTGAGCTTGCCAGAGCATTAAGTCATGCATTCTGCTACCGGTCGAAAAAGTTCAAACTCCATAAAGTGTCGCCGTACGATTGGTTGTGTGTATAAAGACGATTCATCATCGTCATCATCACCAGTTTGACTACGTCCACTGCAGGACTAAGGCCTATCCCATATCTCTTCAGTTAGCCCTGACCTGTAGTGCCAGCTGCGGCCACCTTATCCTGCACACTTCTTAATCTCATCCGCCCACCTAACTTTCTGCCGCCTGCCTTCTCTTGGAATCCACTTCGTTACCCCTAACGAACATGGATTGTGTTGCCTTCGCATTACTTGCCCTGCTCGTGCCTATTTCTTCTCGATTTCGGCAAGGATGTCACTCGCTTGCGTTCGTTTTCTAATCCACTCTGCTCTCTCCTCATGTCTTTAAGGTCACACATAATTTCCCTTCACATTCACGCGTGCTGCAAGCATGCTTCGCACGCATTAAAGGGACACTGAGGAGAACTCTATCATTTTTTTTTTGTTAGCAAAATCTGATACTTCGGCATTTCATGGCTTTGTTGCCGCTTGTACGGGCGCGAAAGATGCATTTATTTCAAATAAATTTGGATTCGAAGTTGAGAAAGTTTTTCCCACCGCTCTGATTCAAACTCGAGAACTCTTATGACGACACGGAGAACTCTTATGACGTCACAGAACGGAGTGACGTGATACGTGACGTAAACGCAGACACCGTGATTTCTGACGGCTAGCGGTGCGGTGCGCAACCTTTCTTTGCCAGCCTCAGAGATTCGTGGCTTCCATGAAGTAAGGAAAATTCCTCCAAGGTAGCGCCTCTTGTCCTAGGAAGTCATCACGCTTGTACTTGCGAGATTGGCCTGTGGCGGCGACACCTGTATTTTGGTTCTTGCTATTTTCTACATTACAAGAGCTTTGTTTTCAGTAAGGGTGGCGTTTTTGGGATCAGGAGCTGCTGTTCTATGGATACAAGCCAACTTCAATTTCTCCTCAGTGTCCCTTTAACGGCTACTGCAGTTGTCGTAAAACTCAAACCAATGTATACGGCCGCTTGCGGCGCGTGGGAGATAATGAGCGCGACTGTGCGCATATAATTTCCAGCCGAGACAGCGGATATCCTCGATATATTTTTTTCTTTTCGATCCCGTCAGCCTGATTCGCAATACACGTTTTGCACATAGTTCGGCGTTGCCTCTCGGCTTCTTGTGACAGAAAAATCGCAGCGCCCGCCCTTTGGTAGATGTCCCTTTGTTAGTGGATGACTCTCACTTTCTAGCTTTTATTGCTCGCGGAACATGACCTCGCTTTTTTTTTTGTACCGCCTTTAATTGGTTTCACTGTAGCGCCGATTGGCCTTGCCCAAGTTTGTTGCCTCTGCACTAGCTTTTTAATCATCGTTGTTGCTGTACTCATTGTCGCCAACGTCCACGATCACAGCCAATTCGGGTTTTAAAGGCTAAGAGCTCGTACTCCACTTTAGGAGAAAATCCAAGAGCAAGCTGAACAAAATCACACTCAACATTCGCTGATTGTGGCCATAAAACACAGTAAAAATGCGGATTTATCGTAAACGAATGCAAGTAACTACACTAACCGAAGTTAGGCACCAGCCGAAAAAGCATGGACAAGGCAAGCAGCTTCCGCGCAACTGCTCTCGTCCGTGTTTTTATTGCAGGAACGCGTATTATACGCATACATGGTCATTTTCGCATGTCTGAACACTTTTCTTCCTCCGTCCGTGGATGGCCACCTCACTTGGGTAACAGCAACGGTCGAACGGATAACAATGAACAACAGTAACGAGTTTTTAAGTGCACACCGTATGTATGGACACGTGTGATTCGTACACTGCGTTCAGTCGAATCTCGTTATAACGAAGCGGCTGTAAAGAAATAATGGATATAACGAAGGAATGACGAATCCCCTTACAAGCTCGATCAGCACGGGCTACTACGAAGCCACGGCTATAATAAAGTAATCACCGGGCTTCTTCAACTTTGTTATAACGATGTTAAACTGTACGTAACCGCGTAAGGGGGATATGTTATCGATGTTATACGAGCGAGCTTGCAAGGAGAGGAAGCTGAAGAGAAAGCAGTGTGCAAATTTAGCGCATAGCGTGACGCACCGCTGGTTTTCTGGCCGATTACACTGAAAAAAAGGTACACGATGCTATCCACGTGGGCTTTGAAGAAGAGTGTAAAAGAGGAAGAACTTACAAATAAAGACAAGATAGCATGGATAGAATTGCATAGAGTGGGTAACAGCCACGAAAAAGAGAGGTTTTCGACGTATACTATACCCATCATCTCAGAGCATTATAGATTCATTGCTGCTGTGGACTACGGTCCGGCTTTAGCGCAGCAGCAATTCTTTTTTTTTTTTTCGGCAGGGCATGCTGCAGCTGCGTTGGCCGGAATTAAGCAGGAAAGGATTTGAGTGCAGTCGTGTGAACATCAGCTGCAGGAACATGTTCAAAACGCTTGCAGAACGCACGCTTCTGTTCATTACTGCAGGAGCCGGTCAGAGAGCTACATTTTTTTTTCTTTAACCTGCCCGCACAAGGCTGACTAGAGTTTCATTATAGAGGTACGAATGCCTCGTGCGGTCTCAGCACGTTTTTTGTTAAATACCGGCTCTGGGATCCAGCAGCGCATCAACGCAAATCGTCTATCACATGCATACGCGTTGTTTCAGCCCTTGCGGCCGGTGCACGGGCGGTCTTGGCCGGGTCGGGCCGTTTAAGCGTGTAATTAAGAGCGCCTCGCGTTTCGCCGCACTAAATGCTATGCAGACCTCGGCTCCAAGGTCGCGGTGAACGGGAATGCGATCGTCCGAATATCATTGACCCTAATCGCGGCCATCTAATTACTTGGGACAACGACGTGAGCGGTCTTAATTAGTGCGCGCCGACTGATCTTATCGTTCCCCACCGCAGCGCTTTGGCTGGGCAATTAAAGCATCGCTTCTCCGCCCATTTTATGTGCAGCAAGAAGAAATCGGGACCTATACGAGAACATCACGAACTTGACCGCGGGTTATATATAGTTGCGTTCGTTTCTCAAGGGTAGGCTTAACGTTGGTGGTAAATCATGCCAGTTTGTCTGGGTTACAGTTCGGTTCGCTGGTGAGTGCGCACTTCGCATACATACCCGCAGGGCTCTTGGAAAGTACCCGGGCCAGTTCGCGTGCGACCGGAGCATGTAGTCTCCAAGAAATGCCCTTGGGGCTTGCACTGATCATCCGAAATGCTTTGCACTGCGAGGACACAGCCGCGGATGCTACCAATTAGGGTTGCTTGCGCGCACTAGGTATGTATTGAGAAAGAACGCGTCGAGAAGAATAATGGCGCGCTTTGGAGCTTCGAATGTACACTCTAAACAGGAAGGAATAGAAAGGGAATAAGTTGTCCTCTAGCGCACCTAATTTTATAAAAGGGAATGCACTATATGACAGCTTGCTCATTTTTTACTCCCATGCAGTCGCATTCGAGTTTAGAGTTTATATGCGCACTTACGGTCCTGTATATCCGATGCTCCGGCACGTATTGTAGTTCGATACACCTAATCGTCCATGCCAATACAAGCAGTGCATTCCCCTCTCTGACAAACAGCTGCGGGTTTTTGTTATATAGCGCAATTCGCTGTATCGGAGAATTCACCATAAACGGGTTCCGCTGCATCCGTATACGGAAATGAGCAGTTCCCTAGCTCTGCGGTTACACGCGCATAAACATTTCGATGAGCTAGTAACTGCGATCCTCAGAAGGCGGATAAAACGGGTCGAAGGAAGAGACAAAGTTTACAAGTCTAAAAAAAATGACTGTACTAAAAGTCTCGGGTATTATTTCAAGTCAACGCTGTCTCCGTCCTCACTCCAACCTCGCGCCTCCGCACAGCGCGACGCCCGTGGTTTTAATCAGCGCTTCCTTTTAAGCTACAAGAGCAGCTTCTTGTGAGAGCAGAGTCCATTGGAATGCGCGCGGGTATTCCCGACGCTCACGTCATAGAAAACCGGCGAAGGAACGTATGGCCCCAATGAACACGACTCATTAGAAAAGCCCTTCAGCCCCCAGGCGCTGCTTTAAATGCCACAGTTTCCATTCGAGGAATTCGTTGGCTTGAAAAGCCGTTGTACCGGCTCTCGGAGCGACTGAAGGCAACCTGGTGGCTGTGATTCACACCTCTTCAGCCCCCCATGCGGATAGTCATTGCAAGAAATGGTAATACGTCCGACATTTCGGCTTCCTATAGAGCCTTTTACTAGAGCTCGCTGGATACGCGGAGCTAGTCTTAAGAGGAACTATGGAAATTATGTCGGGCATAAGTTGAGGAGCAATCAGGTTTCAAATGCGCTATTATACAGCTTACTGCAGGTAGGGCAAAAAAATGAGGCGCACACATTGTTCCAGAACGAACGCGTATTCTGCTACCGGGGTCTTCCATATCGGAGAAAACGTCGTGTTCGGTTATCGATCAATAAAAGCTTAGATGCAACGTAAGCTATCTTCAGCCTTAATGGAAGATGGCAGTCATGGCAGTAAAGCTCATTAAGAGGTGAAAATTGAAAACTGTGCCGGCCTGTGTGCACCAGCATCCGTTATTATGACGAGAATGTCAAAAGACTTTACGAAGATGTCGATACGGCACTGACTAAAGTAAGAACGCAGTATACGGTGCTCACGGAGGAATTTAGTGCGAAGGCAGGGAAGGAGCAGGCAGGGAGGTGGTTGCTTAGCTTCCGAAACGAACCGGCCTTGGTTCTTGGGTACCATACCCGACCACATGTATGCATAGAGCATCGTGTACCGGAGGCGGTGGCGTGAGCGTACAGTTGTCGGTGTGCACGCGGCGACCGTGGGAGCCCCTGGCGAAGCTCTCCAAACCTGGGACATCAGCGTGAGCGCAGCTATTTTGGAAACCATCTCGCGCCAAAGAGCTCCCACTGAGATGCGCAGCGCTGCTTACACACACACGCACACACGTACAAGAGCTATAGAGAACCTCCTGAAAAATGAGCAAAAAAAGATCGCATAATTCAAGAAGACGAAAAACGGAGGCGCACCGTCGCGGCTTCCAAGATAAACAGCGGAGCTGCGCTGTCCGTGGAGGGAGGGAGGCCACCGGCATCTCCAAAAATAAAACGAGCCGAGGCCTTCGCGCGCCCACCGCCGCCACCCTCCCGCGATGTTTTACCGTATACCGTCCCCGCGCGCCCAAAGCATATACCTTCCAGCCTCTGCACCGTGAGTATAACAGCGCAGCTTGACTCGGGGCGGATGTGACGAACGCGAGTAACGCACTTCACTCGTCGACGACATGAAACGCCGCCGCCGCAAGCGTATACCCAAAGCTCGCGTACTCACTATACGCTCCGTGTTACGTCCCGTGCGCTCGAGCCCCACATACTACGTACGCCAGCACTGCCAGTCTTTGGATGTTTCCTTCGGCCTGTTAGATGGTGTCGACACAGGGCGCCCGTCGTCTCGTGAGTTGAAACCATCTGCTCGTGTCTGAGACCCCCGGGCCGTCGTTTCGGCCGTCCCAATGCGGAAGGACCGGAGCTGGGCGACGCAAGCTGTGTAGCTGGGAGAGGAGATATCACGCGTGAGAGAGAGCTCTGACGTAAATATTTGTGAAGCGCTAGCCGGGAATAGCAGCAGCAGCAGGTGCGCTCCCACGACATCCTGTACACGATTGTGTCGAGGTAAACGAGAGACTGATTCGTTTCAACTAAAGTGTGAACGTCGAAAAGAAAAAAAAGTATCACATACGTGGCGCCACACAAGCGGCCGTTTTACAGCGTCGCTGGTTATAACCAGAGCCTTGTGGTCGTTGTCCGCATGAAGTGACCCGTCACGAGACAAGGCCACGTCAACCACTGCCACTGGTCACATGACCACAGACCCGGCCAGTGCCCACATTAAGGTCATGTGACCTGGCCATTAAACCCTTTAAAGTAACATGTGACCGTTATCTTTTACACGTATATGCCCTAAATGGTCCCAGTACTCAAGTTACACGTGACTGTGACCCCTTAAACGTATATATCCCCAGCGAGACCCCTTTACACAACATGACCCCCTTTACAGTGGATGCTAAAACATTACGTGAACGCCTGTTCATATTTTTTTTACTCTGTCCTGTAACCGCACGGGTGGCTGAACCAGGTCTGATGGTGATGGCGGACGTATAGGTAGCAGCAATACAATACGCATGCGCAGGACAATAACCGGAGAGGCGTTACTGTCCTGCGCATGCGCACTGGCGCCCCGCTAGTCCCCTATCCTCCTAGCCGATAGGGTCGCCTATTCTGAAAGTCCGCCCGAAAGGCGCGGGTTCGATCCCGGCCGCGGCGGTCGAATTTCGATGGAGGCGAAATTCTAGAGACCCGTGTACTGTGCGATGTCAGTGCACGTTAAAGAACCCCAGGTGGTCGAAATTCCCGGAGCCCTACACTACGGCGTCTCTCATAGCCTGAGTCGCTTTGGGACGTTATAAACCCCCATGAACCAAACCAAACTATTCTAAAAGTCCCTAGTAAGGGATTACACGTGTGTAAGTGAACTGCCAGGCATGTTGAAAACGAACACACTAAGGAAAGCAAGGCCGCGCTGCCTATTGGGAAAGCAGAGCCCAGCAGACGAATTAGTGATGTCTTCCCAACCAAAAAAAGACAGCCGCAAGTACGAAGAGGGGAACCAAACAGGCGATCGCAAATCCTATGAGCGGCGGCTTAGACTTCCCACAGCACGAGAAATACTTTATGGGCGAGCGATTCTGTCGAACCTTCGAAAAAGTGGTTGTCTGCAGACAGTGATTCTGGATCAGCGAAAAAAAATGTAAAGAAAAACTATTTGCCTTTATTCGTGCAGAGTATAAGAATGAAGCTGGCGACGTTCCCACCGGAGAAGCCGGTGCCCATAACGGAGGTTATAGCCTGGAATTTCCGAGCCCGGCCATTCAGGCACACACGGAGCAATGTAAAAGTGTTCTTATATCTGACAAGCGATGTCCAGGCCTCAGCTGGTCAAGAGCTCACCACCAGGAAAAGGGAAGGGCACAGTGTTAGTGGGCTACAGAGGGCTTGGTGGGGGTGAGAGGGGGGTGGGTTGCAGGACGCGATAAAGGACGCCGCTTCACGAATTATAACTCACGCGCACGTCCCTCGCTACGCAACCCACGTTATTCTGGAGCCGCTGACCGCCGTCCCATTGTGCCTGTGCGGCGGTCCGGCACTGTGGGAAAATCAACGCCATCTCGGCGTTGAAAAGGCGGAGGGGCCCCGCGTCCCCCGCTTTCCGAAAAGGGGCAGCCTCCTGTTGTTGTCGGGGGGTCATCGGAGGCGCCTCTGCGCCGAGCCGGCCCGAGGGGTCAAGCGACGCTCATGGATGGGCGAGTGGTTGCTGTGTGTGTGTATAGGGGGGGGGGGGGGGGGGGTTCTTTTGAACGCCGAGGCGGGACCGCAGCGACGACGACGGACGGACGGAGCGGCGAAACAGAGGTGTCTGGTTACCGTGCAGTCCAAAAGTAGTTACAAGAGCCTTCCTTTACATCTGCCGCGGATAGATGTGCAGGAAGTATGTTCCAGGAAGTCTGTGGCAAGTAGCGTTGTATACCTGTGCGCAGTGCGCATAGGTCTGAGGCCCGTGTACGTAGGTGGTGCTAGAATGGTCTCGAGCCAAGCACGCGTCATTGACCTGAGGCTTTACTATCAGCCACATCGAACACACCGTCACAAACGTGCTGTCGTCCCCTGGTGTACAAGGAAAAACTAGCAGAGAGGCGCACTATTATTCAGTAGCACAAAAGACATCACAAAGGATGGAAAGCGGCTGAACCAAGCAGAGGAATGAAATGTGGAGAGTGTTTAAAGGACCCTTTTTTACTGCGAATCAGGATGGCTCTTGATGACTGCAGTATTTTAGAACCCCAAACGTAACTGGCAGGCGCACAGGTTCTTCTGAAAACCTGTCCTCCGAACCTCGGGAAAACGATTTACCTGGACGACCGACAAGCACCCGAAGAAACTCCCGAAGAAGAAGGCACTCAGTAAAAGAAAGGAGCATGGATGGCTGCGCGGTCGCTCGGTGAACAAAAAATTCGCGCCAAGCAACACACGCGCATGTGGTTATCGGCAGAAGCGATAGGCTCGACAGGAACGAAGCGCGCCAGCGGCTACGTGGCGCAGTCGTCGTCCCGGTTAAAAAGTGTAGCCAGCCTTTCCTTCCAATGCGATGGCCCACACGCGCTCTCTCGGAGACGCAGCGTCGTGGGATGGATGCATGTTTGGCGATGGCATCGCGACTCCGCGTCGGGCCTAAAAGGACTTCGCGATCTGTCGCTTCGCTAATCGACACTATAGAGCGACTAGCGAGGAATGCACCTGTTATAAGCCTTCCGTAGTATCTGTATGCAGCGCCCATCCGGTTTTTCCGACGGACGCGACGGCGATTGTGTCTGCTGTCCCCTTGCTGGACGGACAGGTCTTTGGCGCCTCTGGACACGCCAACGCATGTCGCAAGTTCGTGCCTCCGAACCCCGCTCGACGTTGTACCGCCAGCGCACGCCCCCGGAGACGGGTGCGACTGCTTTTATCACTCACTGTGTGCTCTTTAGTGCTAGCGGAACGCTCGCACCGATGCTGCATGGTTCTCCGGCAGCCGTGGCGAACAGAGGGAAAGAGGAAAAGAAATAGCAGCGCGGCAAAGAGAGCGAAGACCGCGCAGCCGTTGTCAGAGTGCAAGATCAGTAAGCGTGAGGAAGGTAAAAAGGAAAAGGCTGGCTTAATGCTACGGACAAAGTAACCGGTTGGTGCGAGGCGTGGTACTAACTATACAGTAGACTGGCGCTGACTAGATCTCCTGGAGGGTCATAAAATTGTGTTCGATTTATGCGAATTTCGATCTACCTGAAATTTATTTTTACCTCGTGCCAAGATCGTGCAGTCAAATCCGAACGCTTACACAGGAGTGTTTCGAGCATTTTTTTTGTTGTTGTTGCATGCTTGTTCTCTGCATTACCTACATGTGCCCACGTGTGAAAATAAAAATAAAAACACTACCACATTGTGCAGTGACCTGGGAGGAGACAGTGATAAGTATACCTCATTCATTTTCGCTCTCAGCGCAACACGAACAGGACACAAGACACAAGAGAAATACATTAGTGAACCCAGCTACATTTCCGCCCGCACTGACCACCCACTTAAGGTGCGCGAGTACAATTGCCGTATAAACGTATTCAAATATAGTTTTTTCCCACGAACAGTGCATGATTGGAACTGTCTCCCTTCGCGGGTCGCTACCGCTCCTCCTACATCGTTTCTGACCGATTTGTCAATATAAGTGCAATAATTCTTGTCCGAGTGTATTATGTTTTAAGCAGTGCTGTATTTTAAAATGAATCTTTTTTTGTGTGTGTGTATGTGTGTGTTTAGGGTATGTTTGCCTTTCTACAATGGTTTTTATTTTGTTTGTTTGTTTTTGCTTCCGTGTGCATGGGTTTATTGTATTTTCTGTGTAGACCGCATCATTTGCCTAATTTATTATGTACTAGATGTTTGTTCTTATTTATGATGTTTCCCCCTTACAATAATGCCCCAATGAGGGCGCTGTAGGTACTGTGTATAAATAAATATAAATATAAAGGACTAGCACGAACAGGCGCTGACTATCAACTGTTCTTTTTTTTGTGCTAGTCCTTCGTCTTGTGTCCCGTTCGTGTTGCGCTGAGACCGAAAATGAACACTTACCAACTCGCCCAAATTTCCGCCTTGCTATACCTAATTCTCCAACGGGAGTGCCTACAGTCATGACATATGACATAACATGACAGTCATGACAACCGTTGCAAAAAATCGAGTGACAGTACATCATCACTTCCAGCCCACACTGGCTTCATAGATGACATTGTCAGCAGTGATGTAAGCGAACGCGGGAGTTTTCAGAGGCGACATATTGTCACGCCGACGTAATTTACGGCGAAAAGGTATGCTGTACGCCAATCGTTCCAGAAAATTTTGTTGAATGTTCGAACAACTGGAAGTCAGAAAAAATAAAGAACGCGCGCTCTATAATTTTCCCACGGAGACGTGCGTTGGGAAAGTTGTACAGAAAATTTTGGACTCAATAAGCGACAGCTATGAAGCAGCAGTCGGAAAGAAAGCATCAGTGGGCCACCAAAGAAGAGCTACAGTTTAGTTCTGCGTTTACGGAGTTGTTTCATTGCTCCAAATTTGAAGGCGGATACTCCATTGTTCAATTTATTCTTCGGCTCACAGGCAGCTTCCGTGAAAACGTCCTCGCGAGAAAGCAGCTGTCACTTGTCCTTTTCATTGACGTGATGATGTGAGCAACGTGTCACCAGCAATGTTACGCAGGTTTAATTTCCGCATTCGCCACACAAGTAGCGGCAAATAACAGGAGCTCCGATAGGTCTGCTCTCTCGGAATAAATAGGCCACTGATGATAAGGGCGTCCCAAAAATCCCACACTTGGGCGCTTATTTTGCACATTAGTAAGTGTGCAGAGCAAGTTAGTGTACACGTATTACATAAAAATAAAAAGGTGGCTTAGCAACCCGAAGCTTTGTGCGGTCAGGACTCGGGACGACGAGTCAGTAAGCAGAGTGCGGAAATCTTCCTTTAGCGACAGTAACGGTGATTCATGCAGTCCGATTCCGGATGGTCTGTTGGCATACGGACACGTCTCAGTCTAAGTGCACGCATAGCTGCGGCCATTCTTTGTGTTCCGCGCCGGCAGTGAACTTGCGGTGTCATGCGGCGTAAGCACCACGTGCGTCACCGCAGCAGTGACGTTGCATTCGTGAACTCCTTCTGAAGCGAGTCACGATGGCGATCTTATGGCACACTTAAGCGCAATGCTCGCGCATATCAGATTCCCGCGAGGCTTGTACTCGAATTAATAAGTTGGACCCAATCATTAGTATTCCGTTCTTTCGCGAGTAAAATAATAATTTGGTGCATTTCTGAATGTTACGGCGAGAGCCGTTAATGGGAGCCCATCCTGAGTCGTATAACTGAAGCCTGTTGTAGTCGCCGAAATCCGCAAGACAAGAAAAGACAAGTGAAAGGAGAGGAAAGAACGAAGGGAAAATGGAGAAAGGCGTGATCGTTCTAGCCAAATGTTTCAACTAAAGCAATAGTTTAGCTAGTGATTTTCCTTTCTCGGTACTAGCTGTTGATATATATCCAGTCCTACCTTTCCTTCCTTCAATACGCCCCCTTTCCTTGCCCCTCCGCCCTTTGGTCCGTCGATATTTTTTTCATGTAACTTTATCCCAGAGAAACCCGCGCGCAGCCTTGACTAGCTTTTTACGCCGGCAGGCAGACACAGGACGATCCTCACGAGCACGTACACATCACGCGCGCAGAGCCCGAAGCGCGGCCGACTGACCGTGAAAGCGAAGTGGCGCCAGGGGCTCATAAACGGTCGGAGCAAAGCGGGCGCGCTGGTTCGCCCGAAACGTGTGGAGGCCGCACCGAAGAGCCCAGTGGGTAGCCGCCGATAAGCGTGCTAATAATGACCAGCACTTTTCTCCCTGACTGCTTGGTGTCAAAAAGCGGAGGAGCCGTTCGAATGCGCGCGCGCGAGCAGCCATGAAGCAGAGCGGCTGTATGACCATTCATGGTGCGCGCCTTCGAGGGACCCTACTGGACACCACCTGACCCGTGCCTAAAGAGCACGCTTCCACTTCTGGCAGCAGTCGATGTGAGCGTAGTCGAAATCGCGAAAGAAAGAAGAACGGAGTGGCACATCAGTGGTTAGAACGCCATTAGCACAGCAGTATTTTCTGCCAGAATGGCTGACTTTATTTGTGTAGAAGGAGCTTACGCGTATCAGTCTACTACTTTTCCGGCAGTGCAATTCTACAGGCCACCCGTGCGGCTCTGCGCTGAAAAGAAAAAAAAAATACACAGCATACGGACACGCGTACGCACGCCGGTTATCTCCGAGCTCTCTCGCAATTTGGCCTCTCAAGCTGTTCGAAAAGGAAAGGAAAATGCAGTCATTAGAGTCGGCACGTTCACCGGGGCCAGTGTCTAGACAGCTCCGTGTGCGTATAAGATAAAAATAAATAAATAAAATAAACAAACAGTCCGTACCTCTCCAGAAACGGCAGTCAGACGTCAGACCGCTGATGCACCACGAGAAGCCGGTAGTTTTTACCTCGAGCAACTACGCATGGCCTTCGCGCCCTTCTGCGTCGATACTCGAAGCCAGGACGTCAGCTCCAGGAACGGACCCGATACATCACGCAGGCTATAGAAACGGACAGCGCATACCACGACTGGCGGGCGTCCGTCGGTCTCGAGAAGAACGGTTCAGGGGCATAGATGGGTGCGTGCGGCGCCTCCCGTCTAAACTTGAACGGGGGGCGGGGGCTGTGGCGTGCGGCTCGTCTGCCGATCCTCTCCCATGATTAACGGTCCTGATAATCGAAGGCGGCGCGCTAAAAAGGTGCCGACGATCACGGCCCAGTCACGCCCGGGAGCTACAGTTGCCGCCGCTCTGAACAAGAGCGCGGCCTGTTCCGGATATGCGGCCCAGCACCTCGGTTGAAGATGCACATGGCAGGGAGAAGGCCTGAGAAATGCAAACAAACATGTCTGAAAAAAGTTGCTTAAAGAATTTGTGAACGCAGTACAGGTACGTCTGCGGACGAAAACAGGAGTACGTGCTGTCGCGCTCAGTACGACTTGAAACAAGTCAGTCGTGGTCCAAGCTTCCTTCAAGAGGCAGCAGAAGCCTATCTGGTGAAAAGTTACGCCTAGCTGCCAGTCGGAAGCGTAGGCCTTTCTGAAATAAGTACTACGGCGCATTCAATTGCTGTAAAACGCTAACCGCGCTGCGAATGCCGCAGGTGCGTATAGTAGCTTATATTTAGCATAATTGTACTGAGCACGACGGAGACGTCAGTGGAAGCCAAGATTCTATGGGTTGTCCGAACTTGGTATTCACACGAATGCAAAAATGAATGAGGGTCCGCACGAACACCACCAACCATATTCGTTGCGAACGCTTCATATACCCTGTGCGGCTGTGCCACATTTTCTGTATATGTCTTGATATTTCTGCGTCCTAGCAGATTTAATTGTGTGCCTCTGTGCTACCAAGTCATTCTGGTGCCTTGTCCTCGTAGCCTAGATTTCTAAACAGTCTGTTGGCAACAGCCCGCCACTCTTATCCTCGCGGGTGGGTCAGACATGCCAGTGTACTATAGGTTAGCGATAAAGCAGGATGAGCGGTTCCGTGATCATAACAGTGTCTTCACAGTGGAAACACAAAACACAGAAAAGTGAACAAGGGTTGAGGGGGAGCTCAGTGTGCTGAGCCAACGATTCGACAAGAGGACTTCTCTTCCACCACTTCCGAACGGGGCCAGATGGCACATCGTATCTATAGCGACCTCGTTTGTACCAATCGCTGGCTTTGCTGTATAATTATGTGAGAAGTGCTGTTTTTCTTCTAGCCTCGTGAATGAACTGCACTTTTCTGTGATTGCCGTGGACAAACCGCGGTCCAAGCTATCATAGTCTTCAAAACCCACAGTAGTCAATGTGTATACTTGTATCACTGAAACGTGGTACTTTAACCCACCGCAGTGGCTCATCAGTGACTATGGCCTTCGATTGCTGAACTCAAGATCGCAAAGTCGACACCCGGCCGCGGCGGCCGGATTTCGATGGAGGAAAAATGCAAAACATCCCAGTGCTGTGCGTACCATAGCAGAGCACCACTACGGCGGGCTCTCGGAGTGCAGCTTCAAAGTCTATTAGTAAAGAAAAAGAAATTCACTTTTGCTGTCGAAGTCGCGCCTGCTTTTTTCTCATCACTAGTGATTGTAGTAGATGCATCGTACTCGCTTGTATCCTTACGCTGGACGCATATCTTTCCCTTACTTTCTTCGCAGTTGTCGGGATGCGCGGTGCTGGGCGTGGGCATCTGGACGCTGGTGGCCAAACGGCATCACCTGAGCCTCCTGACGACGGCCACTTACGCGTCCACGGCCTACATGCTGGTCCTGGCCGGGGCACTAGTCATACTCGTCACAGCACTCGGCTGTGTGGCCATCTGCCGCCTGCACCGGTGCTTCCTCCTGGCAGTGAGTGCATTCCTCCGACTCAGAGGACGACTGTGCCATGGTTCCTTAACTCCCATTCTATGAACCTATGGTTGTTTAACCTCCCTCCCATATGCAGACGTCTCGTTCAATACTGAACGAAAAATAGAGCAAAATCTTCACAAGCTGTCGTTTACCCCTGCCGTGAAGCTGGCTGAGGCAACTATAACGATGCACACTGTTAGAGGAACATGCGCTGTTGCCTTTTCGGATCTGCTTTATGGAAAAATCATATCGATGGGGGTGTCGCCTTCATGGAGGCTTATACAAGGTATCTCGCGTCAAATACAGTTACGCGGCCGCTGCTGTAGCTCGGTGGTTATGGTGCTCGGCTGCTAACCCAAAAGACGCGGGTTTGATCTTGGCATGATGGCCGCATTTCGGTGAAGGCCATATAGAGGCCCGTGTACTGTGCGATATCAGTGCACATTAAAGAACAGCAGGTGGTAGAAATTATCCAGAGGCCTCCACTACGCACGGTGCCTAGCGAGCTGCTGTTTTCCAGGATCCCTGATTTTTCCATGCCAGTTCGCTATTTCTGACAAATCTCCCTGACAACTGAATAGCCGGAAGCATAGCGGATGGTGGTAATGGACAGTACACATGGAGAATTCACAGCACAAAAATTTTCGCTGACACAGTAAACACCGCATCGAAAAATTATTTGCTCTGCCTGTTTTACAGAGTATATTTCTTTCCCTGAAAGATACCTTCAAGTTCAGCCTTATGAAGCAACTGCAGCTTTTTTTTCTTCGAGCTCTTTACCAGGATGCGAAGTACAGATTGTCAGTATAGATATATTACAGAGAGTAAGGCGACGCCTAGAGAGAAAAGCCCGTTCCCGCAGTGCTGCTGTATCAAGGAACAATATACTATATTAAAGTGTACATTGACAGACGGTATTTACCCTGAAAAAAAAAAAGAGCTTTTAAAAGCTACAAGACACCCAAAATGACACACAGGTGTCGCTGCAACCAGCATCTTTCGCAAGCAAAGTGTGAAGTGTCAAGACAGTTTTTATCGCGGGGATCCTTGAGGCCACACTGAACCACCATCCACTTCCAAATAGTGACCATGGAGTTAGATTTACGATCTTGCCATGACGGGTTTGAATGAAATGAAGGGGAAAAGACGCTCCAAATATAAGTGCAGTTTTCACAGCAATAAATCAGTCTTTTGCTGCCAGATAAACACCGGCAGAAAGAGCCACAGTGTCAACTTTTACTAAGAACAAAAAATTTTATGCAGTAGCCCTCAGTGTTGGCTGTCTTCTTTTTCTTCTGAGCATTTGATGCTCACAAAACTGAAAGTTAATTCTGCTCACTACTGGTTCCAGCTTCTCCCGCGGAATATAGATTAGAATGTAGCCTATGTGCACGAACTGCATGCTGGGCACTCGTAGTACAGCCACAAATCACTGTAGACCATGTTATACCAGTTGGCCCTCTTCCCTGTCTTGGGCAACTTTCTGATGCTATCCTGACAACTCCGTGATTTCTCCAAATGCACAAAATTTCCCTGACAATTCGAAGTTTTCTAGGTCGCTAGACATCCCAACTGCAGCCTCCTTTATAATCGAGTCACTTTGGGACCTTGAATGCCATAAAACAAAACAAACAGTTAACGGACTATATAGACATCTTATTTTATTGCATGTTTTCTTTTTTAAAATAATGCAGCAGACATTAGAATACATGGATCGCTGCGCAATATTCGCCAACGACCGCCAAATAATTTAGAAATGAATTTTTTCTCCCATGCTGTTTCAGTTCCACCAACCGAATGATATCTGTGACATGCAGTTGAACTTTAGTTCATGTACGGCACGTTCAAGCTGCAATATAAACACTGATACGCAGTTTTAACTCATGACTGAAGGTTGGCAAAGTCGGCGATGCGTTGGCTATTGACTTTAGCCTGAGGTCGTCTACCAATGAATGAACGGTCGAAGGCCAATCAATGTCAGTCCCCATTCTCGGGCCAAGCTAGGCTGAGCTCGACCGGAGATGTTTTAGTAGGCCAGATTGCTGCGGCCAGTCTTCGGCCGAGCAGCGTGAAGATTTGTGGAATCGTATCTGCAGAGGTACTGACCTACCGATTGAGTCTTCACTTATTTTATACAGAGAGAAAGGCAAAATCCACAATGTCTGCGTACATTCCTGGAGACAGAGCCACCACCGTGATATATGGCAGTGGCTATAGTAGGCTACAACTTAAACAGCAGTTGGTAACACTGGCCACAGTCCTCGACGTCCTGTACTACTCTGCTGGCCAATTACAACAGTGGCCAAAATCATTTTTTTAAAGCTTGACATATTAAGCTTATAATTTTGTGTCCTGATTACCATTTTTGTTTAGATAACAAAAAAGTGTTTAGAGTGGTCCACTTTTTGTCACAGGAATCTTGTTCGAAGGTCCTGAATGTGGGCAGAGCTTCACTGCAGACCTGTGTTGTATCGGACTGTAGTAGCAGTCATCTCAACGTGCATGACACTACTAAGAGCACCTGAGTAAGGTTAAATGTTGAACACTTCTGAGCGGCTCAAAAAAGTTCCGTGCACAAATACTGCTGTGATCTAGGCCACTTTGTATTTAACATCAAACATGCTGAAATTTCAAATTTCTGGCTGTGTTCAATCATTACTGCAAACATGTAATGCCTACTCACGAAAGAAAGCAGCAAAATTGCATCCCCAGTAAACCCGTCTTTGTTCCTCATACCATGCACTAAACTGTCATCTCTATGAGAGAAAATCTATTTGCAAGTCTGTTCCTCAGAACTCAAGTGTGCTGATGAATACCGGAGTGCAGCCAAACTTGTATTAATGTCCGATGAAAACCATTCAGTGCATGCAATGTCTTTTTTTCATTTGCTTCAAAGGATTTATGCTGTCCAGTGATTGTACCTTTTAGCAGAAACTGGTACTTGTATACATGTCACAGTACTACTTTGAACACTTCATGAAGTTCAGTATGCAGTCATGGAGAGTTGACTGTTGACAAACTGCCTTCTTGGCGGACATATTGATTTAGCAAAATATTGAGTTGGGCTAGCTGGTACAGGGAAGCATTTGTCCTGTGTCTTTCTTTCTCTGGTCCCTCAACTTTTGCATTGTTTTACGAGACATATTGAGTTTGTGCTGAGCATGTGTTAACAGGAGCAGATGTAGCTGGGGGCAGGCATTATGCCAATTGAATTTGTGAATTTGATATTTATCAGAAATACTCTTCCGAGCACGAGAAATAATTAGGTGCAAAGGCGCAGCCACACTATTACCAGCAGCAGGCTCAAGGGCTTGCAAGCCGGACTGAGTTCTTCAAAAGTGGTCTTTGTAGTGCACCACGTGTGAATGCTCAATAACTTGTTTTATAGTGTTGCTTCAGTGGTGGATGCTAAGTACAGCTTTTACAGTTATAGCCTCAGTACCATCATCTCTGCCCTAATTCCACTTCTCCATTCACTTTGCAGTACACCTTCCTGCTGCTCCTGATTTTCCTGATGGAAGCTGTTGCTGGAATTATTGCTTATGTCTACGAAGAACAGGTAAAAATAAGCTGCCATTCAATGCCAGCATTGCAACACACAGCAGGTCACTTTCTGGGATGCCATTGCATTGATTTAAGACTTTTGTGATGTTCTTTGCACTGCAATGCTGCAGATAGTGAGGGACACACTATACTCCATTTCATACATAGCAGGCAATGCTGCGGAGGCTTCCGAAACAGTGCATCCGTGAAACCATATTACTCCACCACATATGATTCGTTCTTCTCGAAACCTTTTCGAAAGCCCACGAAAGAAGCTTCGCCAGGAAAAAAGGTGTATTATACGTTGACGGTAGCCAGCGTAGTGGATCACCAGCTCAGGGAAATCAACTGCGCTTTGATCAAAACCAACAACATCCTCGAGGCTGAGGAAGCAGCTATCGCACTAGCCATCACCAACCAGGGCGAGGAGCCCCATGCACGCAGACTCGCAAGAGGCGTGCAGAAGGTACAGCAGTGGATATGCAGCAGTGGACGCATATCCACTGCGGCCGCCATCCACATACTCAAGGCGAGAACAATCACCTTTACGAGATACTTCATCACGTGGACACCAGGCCATGAGGCTGTCAAAGGGAACCAGCGTGCGAACGCCAACGCCTAAGCATACGCCCACCGGAAGGTGCACACCGAAGGGGAACTGGACGCAGTCACTAGACTGAATGGAGCCATCTTGGAACACCAACCAGCCCTCAGGAGGGCCTACCCCTCCTCCCAAATAAAAACCTTAGTAGAGAGCAGTCGGTTGCCTGGAGACAACTGCAGACTAATACATACCCCAATCTCACTTTACTCAGCAAAATTTATCCTTCAACATATTACAGCAAATGCCCACTCTACGGGGTGTACTCAATGCTCTATGATGCTACATAGGCCTGTCAGAAAATGCATGCAGCACCAGTAAACAACACAGCAACACCGGAGCAGTGGGAGGCTGCACTGTCCTGCTCGAAGCCTAAAGAACAGCTCAAGCTGATTGACTGGGCTCGCAAGACTGCAAAGGACATTGGTGTCCTGGACTGAGGGACCCACCTACACCGAGAGAATCCTCCTTGAGAATAAAGTTTTTCATTCATTCATTCATTATCGAAACCTCTGTGAATGCTTGAACGAACGCAAAGAACAGTATAAAACGAAGTAGTAGCACCGAAAAGGCCGAAGCTGTGAGATGCTCAGTGTTAGAGCCCTCTGGCTATAATTTTCACTGAGTGTGAATTACTTTTTATGTGTAGATTGAGTAAGAGTGATTTGCCCTATCAGCTGTGTATCATACTGCCACAAGTAAATCTTTGCTTCTTGAAGTCTTGGTGAGTCGCAGGTTGAAAATGCGGCAAGGGTAAAATGAAGCCCAGGAGGTGCCAGCCTCGGCACTTAAGGTTTGTCACAACGAAATATGCATGTGGTCAATTTGGTTGTATGGTGAACTACTTTTGGGGCACGGACTTAGCCTGCACAAACAGACACACTAGCTTTGACTGCTATGTATGAAATGGAGTATAGATACTTTCTACAGGTTCAAGGCAGCAGGCAGTGTTGCAAGTCCCTCACATCAAGGTCTTCATACTTTTAAGTAAGGATGTACCTTTCATTAGCTGTTCCCTCAAACATGGCATCTGCATACCTCTCAAGATATGCATCCTGCTTAGTGGACATCTGGACCAGCTCCCTCTATCTGGGTAGCCAAAGAGAAATTATAGATAGAAAGATCTTTTCACTAAAACAGGCATTTGCCTTTTCTATTTTGTGTTGTCATTTGAATTCATCCTTGACTTCTTTCATACACTGTTTTTAACGTGCATGCATACTATTTCTTTTCTGCTGATGGATTTTAGTGTTTTTGCTTGGTAATATATTGTGTGCGAGTGTTTCAGTTGGCACTTTGTGTCATATTCTGTAATTAGCCATTACAAGTGCCTTTTGCTATAAGTTTTTGTAATTGTGTTCTGTGCACTCATTGCTTTAAGAGTATTATGTACCCTGCCCATCATGTAATGCCTCACTTATGAGGCCCTTGAGGTATACAAACAAACAAACAAACACACAAACAAACAAACAAACAAACAAACAAGCAAGCAAGCAAGCACAGCTAAAATGTGCCATTGTTTTTTTGTTATTAGGGTCCTTATAAGTGAGGTGTTCATAAGTTTTACCTGTAGTTTGAAGTGGTAACACCTGATCACCTTTCTTGGCCTTTCTAAAATGAAATGAATGGATATCCTAGTGGTGAAAGATTATGTGAAAAGTTAGCAGAGAGAAAACGAATATGCCATGCTTTGTGCCTACAGCTTAGCCTTGTGCCTACAAGTATTTATGGTGGGAAATCTCATTTCAGGTATGGCACGAAC
The DNA here is from genome assembly GCF_052857255.1 of Amblyomma americanum. Taxonomy (NCBI): domain Eukaryota; kingdom Metazoa; phylum Arthropoda; class Arachnida; order Ixodida; family Ixodidae; genus Amblyomma; species Amblyomma americanum. The sequence goes on from NC_135500.1 coordinate 127,106,446, forward strand.
TTGCTGATGGGCTGAACACGACCTTCATCGAGAGCTACGGCAATGACGCAAGCAGGACAGAAGCAATCGACGACTTGCAGCGCAGTGTATGTGTACTACATTGCAGCACGCAATGATCAAGCGCCACCTTCCTCACAGTACTTTTTAGAATGAAAAGTGCAGAAAGCTATGCAGGCAATGCTTTCCAGGAAATACTCAATTGTCTGTGAATCTAACCACTATTCCAACTTCCTCAATTCTGCAGTAAGGTTTTAAGCGGAGACAGTAAGAGCTGATAAATATTGGGCAACTACTAAGACACCCACCATTTAAAGAACGTCTACACCAAAGTGTGAAACCCACGAGATTTATGGTCAGTTTTGGCGTAACCAAAATTGTTTGGGCCCATGCACTGTGCGATGTCAATGCACATTACAAAACCCTGGCGGTCGCAATTTCCGAAGCCCTTGACTACGGCGTCCCTCATAACCCAAGTCGTTTTGGGATGTTAAACCAATATAAACCAGACCAAAAAATTTTGGAGAAGGGCGCAGCTAGAAGGTGTCACAACTTTGAGTAGGCATGAAAAAGAAGGAAATGTTGCCATTGCTTTGAGAACTTGCTCTAATATAGCGGACACTACAAAAGCTACCCCTTCATTCGATTCCTGCTGCATAACACAATTCAATGCAAGCCATGCCTCACTGGAGAGAGGTATTCTCGCACTGAAGGCAACCTGAATGCAGTTTTTCATCTAGCTTGCAGGATACCTTCATGAAGTCCAGTATCTGATATCGGTGCTTTTATTCACAGAAAACTTTATTGGCAGCCATAACAATGCTGCGATGCTACTTTTTTCAGAACAAAAAAATTGATTAGCTACCTCAATAAGAAGTGCAGCCTCTCTCTCAGCTCAATAGCCTGTGCAAGAGAAAACTGGTTTTGCACCTCAATTGGTTACATCTAAACTGCAAAATGAATCGGACAGTGTCACAAGCTTTGTGACGACCTGATTTTTTGCTCACCGTGTCTATTTACTCATGCCGAGATGTAGTTTAGCATGCATATCTGTAAGGAGCGAAAATCAAATGTAATGAATAGTGCTTGTTCAAAATATCTTTCTGGATTTCTAGCATCATTTGTTGCAATTTCGCTTGCACCTGACTCGAAATATAAGGACAACTGCACGGAGCTGTAAAGTGATTACAGCAGTGTAATGAGGTATTTGAAACTGTGCTCTGCTGTCAAGAAAATGAGTGCTGCTAAAATTGTGGTTGTGAGGTCTAGCCAAAAATTTCTTTTTGCTTCCTCAGTTCAAGTGCTGTGGTGCCAATGGCTTTGAAGACTGGAAGCACAGTGTATGGCTCCACAAGAAGCCTCACACAAACAACAAAGTTCCAGATTCCTGCTGCAAGACCATAGGCAAAGGCTGTGGAAAGCTGGCCCACCCTTCAAACATTTACTATGATGTGAGAACCTAGTAATATGTCTGTCTTTTGTTATCCTGGGTAACATTTTGATTGTCGCATCCACCACTTGTTCATTTCAGCACTTTTGATTTCAACTGCACAACCTGCCAGTGTGCTTAATATGTTGTGGCATGAAATTGTTAGTCGTTCATGCAGTACTATCAAGCATGCTGTCATGAGATCTCTACTGAAGATATTTCGATTACTACAAGCAACTAAAATGTCCTTAGATTATACCAGCTGGTACAAGCTGATGTAATTAGTAATGCTTCCAGTGCTCCTTTCATGCCTCGCACAGCAAAGATCAACTAGTTATGAACCATGCTGAAAGCAAGTGTGCCACGTCACAAAAAAGCATGGTCTGACGTGCCATGCACCAACTGTGCAGCATAAATGGTACATGGCATGCTGCAATCTCTCGATCAGAGAGCTATCAGCGGATTTAGTTTGTTTCAGTCCTAAGCAAAATCTACAGCACACTTGTAGCTAAGCCACACCTAGTGCTTTTCAGCTCAACTTAGAAGTCGAGATGGGTTTGCTTGTATTGCAGATGATTGGCAGATGCACAGTACAATTTAAGAGAGCAAATCAACCAAAGTGGTGACTTCAGTGCTTATGCATCTATGATGACGAAATGCTAAAAAAATAGGGCTACAGCTAGTTTTTCATGGCCAATCTTGTTCTTTTCAGGGATGCATCAATGCACTTCATGATCAAATTCGGGAGCATTTAATCATTATAGGTGCTGTTGGACTGGGAATATGCCTTGTTCAGGTAAGTTCGCAATTTCAGAGATTTACTGCTATAAGTCTGCTAAAGTAACTGACAAAAAGATGCTGAAGATTTTAACAGCAGCACTGCTAGAAAATGCACATCAAAAAGACGCTAGCAGCTTTTCATAACTCTCGCTAGAGCCACCGTGGTGGCTGAGTGGTTATGGCGCTCGGCTGCTGGCCCGAAAGACGCGGGTTCGATCCCGGCCGCGGCGGTCGAATTTCGATGGAGGCGAAATTCTAGAGGCCTGTGTACTGTGCGATGTCAGTGCACGTTAAAGAACCCCATGTGGTCGAAATTTCCGGAGCCCTTCACTACAGCGTCTCCCATAGCCTGAGTCGCTTTCGGATGTTAAACCCCCATAAACCAAACCAAACCTTAACTCTCGCTGTACCAGTTGATGTAAAAGAAACCAGTTTTTGTTCATATACGTGTTTTGTGAAACCTGAAGAATATGGTAACATCTCATCGGCAGGTATATCCCTGCATTAATGTAAAACATCTCAAGTTGTTTTATCATTTCCCGAGAAGAAGAAAGAAATAATATTAATTGGTTTTTGGGGAAAGGAAATGGCGCAGTATCTGTCTCATATATCATTGGACACCTGAACTGTGCCATAAGGGAAGGGATAAAGGAGGGAGTGAAAGAAGGAAGGAAGAAAGAGGTGCCATAGTGGAGGGCGCCGGAATAATTTCGACCACCTGAGGATCTTTAGCGTGCACTGACATCGCACAGCACACGGGCGCCTTAGTGTTTTGCCTCCATAAAAACGCAGCCGCCGTGGTTGGGTTCAAACCAGGGAACTCCGGATCAGTAGCTGAGTGCCCTAACCACTGAGCCACCGCGGCGAGGAGAAGAAAGAAAGCAAAACAATATGTGAAGCTTTCAGCAGATCTTTTTTTTCGTCTTACATAGGTTTTGTTTTTGAACAATGTTGAATGAATAAGACCCGTATTTCAATGCATAGAAACAGTTTGGGTTAATTGGCCAAGAACAAAAAAAAAAAAGCAGCAAACTGGCTGCAAGCATCACTACGTAGGCCATGATATTGAGACAGCAAGTAAAAACATGCAAGTGAGGACTTCTGCTAAAAAACCAACGAAACATTGGAACTTTCCATTTCTTGCTATCAGTAACATCCGAGTTGGCTGGAAATCAGCCTTTTTTGCAATATCTAAATGTTTACTACTACAACTATTACTATTACCCACACAAAGGCACTCGCTGCTTAGGGACCACAGCAACTCATGTCACCGGGCCTCCACTTTTTTTTTTTCCAGGTTTTTGGCATGATATTCTCCTGCTGTCTGTACCTGCGGTTACGGGACTATAGGAGACATCCTCAGTACTATTGATACTGCTCCATGAAGACTGAAACAACACGTTGCTGTGAAAAAGAACATATTTACACAACATGACGTCCACAATATACCAAAGGCACTGCCCTTAAAAAGGAGGAATAGAGAATGCTCGCCTTTGTTCTGTACATAGCCTGAAGTGCAGCTCTGTAGGTTATTTATTTGGTACGCTATATACCAGGAAAAGAATCTCGGTGTGATTTTGTGCTTGTTTGTAAATAGCTGTGCATTGCAAGTGTACCAAATGAAATGCGTAATTTAGTGTGACTCAAAATGCACAAAGCTTTTTAGAAATCAAGGTTGTGCTGTGCCATTATCAATGGACGACACAATATCACAGAGTCAGATGGCTGAAGTTGTGTATTGTTTGTCTGCTTGCCCTCGTAGAACTGACCGTGCACAGAAGTATGAAATGTGCTTCGTGAGAGCTCTGTTACACCTTATTTATAGGACTTCTGGCTTTCTGTGAAGACTGTGGCTTTTGGTTGTAAATAAACTGACTGTGTTGTATGTCCGTCAAATTGCAGTCACAATTTTATGGTGTCTTTGTTTATTGTTCACATGATGCCTTATTACCAAATCAAAGCGAAATTAATAGAAAGTAAGCAGCTTCTGGTACTTGGGTCCACATTTGAAAGTATGGAGAAACTGAGGAAGAGGTTGAATGCAGAATACAGGCAGGATGGAAAGACTGGAGAGAGATGCTGGCAGTGTTATGTGACAGGACAGTCTCAAAAGGGACAAATTTTCAGGACAGTAGAGAGACTGCTGATGATGTACGTAATGGAGACTGCAGGTCTGAATGAACAAAAAAAAAATGATGGTCGATTTGCATAGTTAGGCCAAGTGCGAACTAGGTGCACAGCAGTTCGTTTTCCCTTCGGTTCTGGTGTTCAGATCCAGTGTTCATGGATGGTGGTAGTTCGGATAGCGATAATGGGTTAGTGTTCATATATGCGGAATTGGTTATTCTGTCCATTCATAGATCCCTGGGAGTCTTCCCACCACTCCTGGCGCAGTGGTGCAGTGGTCAAGCGATGCGCCACTGCCCTTCTATGCAGGTTGCTAGGTGTATGTGTGTGTGTATATATATATATACAAGGTGTCCCAGCTAACATTAGCCAAGGGTTAAAAATATGCCGAGGCACTCTAAGATGGCGTGACCAAATGCATGTTGCTGTCTATTGTATGGAGCAACTCAATCTGTAATTTAACCAACTTTTCAAGCAATGAACATAGGCGAGAAAGTCCAGTGAGAAAGATGTAGAACGGTCCGTGAAATGTCCCATTGAACGATTTCTAACTTTCCAACTATTAAGTATCGGCTTTTTATTGCTCTCTGCAGATGCCTGCGAAGTACAAAAAAATACGTGATATGCCCCCTTGTGTGCCGAGATTGCAGTGTTTTCAAACGTTCCATGCAGGAATGAACAGATCATTTAGCCGAGTGTGCTGTCGCTTAAAAGGCGACAGGGCAGCAAAGCAGCAGTTGGCTGTGCGATTTATGGCAGCGGTATGCTTCCCTTGTGGCACTTGACAGCGGCAAGCAGACGTGCACAGTCCTTATCGCTTGCACTCTCGTAAATCGCACAGCCAGTGTCTGCGTCACAGTATCACGTTTTAAGCAGCAGGACACCCTGCTAAATGAGCTATTGGTTTGTTGGGCGGAAAGTCTGAGAGCACTGCAATTGTGGCACGGAAGTGGACATGTCACGTGGTATTCTTTTGTATTTCGCGGGCATCTGCAGGAGCGAAAAAAAGATACGTAATAGATTGAAAGTTGGAAACTGTTTAATGGGAAGTTTCGAGGACCATTCTAAAACTTTCTCATTGGACTTTTTCACCTATTTTCTTTGCTTGCGAAGCTGGTTAATTAATCTCGACTAATTATGCAATTAAGCATAATACAAGAATAGTGCGAGTTGCTCCATACAATAGACAGCAACATGCATTTGGTCGCACCCTCTGAGTGCCTCGGCATATTTTTAAATCCTGGCTAAAGTTAGCTCGGACACCCTGTAAATACGTACCTGGTCAGGCTGCACACCACCCAGTGTGCAGATGAGCAGCCTGCCACAAAACTGGCTTCAGACAAACACACCTAAACGCGGGGAATGGCTATTATAAGTGCTAGCGCACTAAAAGAATACAAAGAGGATGGAAGTGACAGATTGCTCGGAGGAACATATGGAGGCGCCAGGATCGACGGATCGGGTATGAAACGACCACATAAAGTACACAGTCACAGTGGAGAACGTGGGAGTGAAGCTGCAGGAGTAAAAGCTCTGTTGGCATGGTCATGTGATGAAGGATGACGAGTATGTCAGAAAAAGGGCATTGAGATGCATGTCGAAGAAAACAGAGCATGGGGACCAATAAAGAGATTGAGAGAAGTGGTAGACATAGATATTAGGAAGAAAATGCTGCCAGTGGTGACAGCCCGGGACAAGATGTGGAGGACACCCATTAGACACGGTGACCACACACTAGACGAGTGGGGTAAGCTGAAGGAAGATTTCAAAGATGAAGCGATAGTGCAGTAGTTGGTTGTTACTGCTACCGAGACCACAGCTTTTCTGAAGTGCTATGAACAGGAAATGCAGATATAACCTGGTGCACGCTTAAAAAAAAACTTCCCTGAAAGTTTTCTGAGGAAATGTGCCAGCAGAAAGTTTGAGAAGCTGCTACAAAACAATTCACCATTCAAAATAACAAAGCTGAGTTCATAATAAAGGAGAATTGGAATGCATTAGTTGGGTTGTAGTTAAATACACTAATTAATTAGAACAAATTATTTTTTGGTTAGGCTTTCTGGCTAGAGCTAGCATTTCAATATGTTGTTTGCTTTCACGAGCAGTAATTATTATAGAACTATTTGTCAAAGTAACTCGGAAAATACTATAATGGTTAGCTTGAAATTATTGTGAAGTGAAGATGGAAATATTGTGCTCTGTCCAATAATTTTATCGGACTTTTTACAAGCTACTAGGTAATCAAAGCACTAAAAACCAGCAAGGTCATATGGTGGTACACCTCCGCTTGCTAGCTGTTAAATGTATTTGGCAACAAAGACAAATCCAGAGCTTTTCCATCGATGAGTTATCTGAGAATTTAAACAGCACTCTACATTTGAAAAACTTTTCACTTCATTTCCTGGACACCTGCCTCCTGTAATATTTCCATGATCTGAGGTTGACACGAAAGTAGTCGTCACAGCATGACCAAATTAAGATTTGGTGAAGTGTGTATGACTGGAGTTCCCTCTGGTCATGAGAGACGGTTCAGTAAGTACTTTTTGTTTCTTTTCAATGCGCTAGCACTATAAACCCCAGTCTCAGGTTTCACTGATGTTTGTCCGAAGCCTCTTCCTAGCCGGCCCCCTAGGTGGCAAGCGGGCCACATAGGTCACATGACCTTGTGACATAACAACCTGCCCACAGTGGCAGGTGGCAGTTAATGACTGGTCGTGAGAGGTCGCTCGGGAATAGCAACCTGGGTCTCGCAAACCCCGCCGGGGGCTGGGTTTGAAACAGCCGCCTGTCGGAACAGTGATGCATCGCTCAACCTCTGCACCATTGTGCCAGAGGTGTTACGAGCATTCCTAGCGATCTACAAATGTAAAGTAAAAGATTCTGCATATATGCGTATTAACCCAATAACACTATCGCGTCACACCCTTAATGCGGAGCTTAAGCCCGATTTTGCCGATCTTTGTCTGAAGCCTGCTTGACCTTGAATACTGAGCTTTGAAGTGAAAACCGAAGTGCTAGCTGATGTAATTTGCATTTGGCCGTCATTTTTTAAATCATGTGTTGGGATTATTCTTGCCATTATTTGCACTAGATCTATCTGCATTCTGTTCATTACTGTAAGTGCCAAAAACAAGGCATTCCTGGTCTAAGATGCACTCTCACTGAATATACCAAAATGTAGTAAGATACGGGTTAAGGCTGGAGCCATAGAACCGAATTTCTTGAATTATGTCCAAATGTTACATCCCATCATACCCGTAAAAGTAAATTTTCCCCCGATTCTCCTCTCACCTGTCTAGTCAATGACTGTCAAGGCATTAGATTTATAGGTGACTCAAAGGCTTTCCACTGATTAGGGTTCATACAGAATATGTTAACTATAATTCAAAAAGAATTCCAGGATTTCAGACAGAACGAAGCAATAATCAAGGAGGGCAAAAAAAAAATGTATCTAATCACACATACCAAACATCATTTAAACTAGGAATCTTTGGCAGCTTGCCTACACTTTTGCTTTTTATGGACACCATCTCTGCCTTTTTGTCGGTGGCCGATGAAAGCAAACAAGTACGGTTATGTCATTTTTAACCTCAAAAGGTAGACCTTTTGCAGATTCCAGCAAAGACTAACATTCTCTGCAGTTCTGTCTCTCGCGAGAGCTCTCAACATCCAGCTACAGTACCTTCTGTTGCCGTTTTTCCTGCTCATCTGCTGGTGTTTTCTTTTAGCTCTCCCAAGAAGAGGCTGTACTCATTACTCACCAGATACATGGAAACCTTCAACTTCACATATGTTCGCACAGTGAGGAGGCCACTATGACATTTGACTAGACCGCAGATGGTTCACTGAAAAGCGCATATAGCTCAGCCATGCTCAAAATTATATTTGCTTGTTAAGATAGAAACCATTTTTCTATTACGCTGAGAACAACCTGGACAGTCCTCGCACTCATATGCAGGCATTCCTGGTGATTATTTCTAGTGCACATTAAACTCAATGTGCTGCTGCTGCTATATGCATAAGGTTTGGCAATGTACTTGATGTGCTTAGAGCTTATTAGCTGGCTCCTATAGGCCTATTTAACCATTGTGGCAACATTTATCTTCTTTGGGAACAGTACGCACTTTCTTCAAAACGGATAATTTAAGCAGGCAGGCTGGAACTTGTCTTTTTACAAGGCAATATGGAGATGCGAAACCATTTTGCATTGAACTGCATCACTTTTTAAAGACGGAACCTGTCAAATTCACCTCGCAGAGAATGAACTTTCTCGAAATTTGTACCACCACAAATTCATTTTCAAGCTCTTCGTCATTGTGTAGAAATTTGCTTTTAAGAGCTAGGTGAGGCGATTCAAATTTTTCAAGCAATTAAAGCACTGCGTCCAAAATCAAGGGCATTCAAGGATTTCAAGGGCCTGTGCGAACCCTGCCATTGGTCCCCAATTTCCAATATTCTGCAACAGGCCCAATGGCACCTTTGAGCATTGTAACAATCAACGGAATGGTATTTTTCATGAAACAGTCCTGGGGGCGACATACATAGAGCAAGAACGTAATAGATGTTGCAATAGCATGGACACAATCAAATAGACACTGGCCGAGAACAAAGTAAATGAAATACACACTCAAATACACTAGGTGGCATGCATGCCGTGCGCCGTAAAATGAAGTCTAAATTCATAGCCAGCATGCAACTGACCACTTCCGCGTGCACAGGCATTCTGTAAAATACGCAGTTCGCTCGGGTGGCCAGTAAAGTCGTTGCCCGCTGCGTTCTTTACCTTTCTTGCACCAGGGGTGCCCCATCAGAGATGGTTTGTTGACTTGCAGACTGAAGGTATTCTTCGCGCCAGAGGCGCCCCGTCAAAGACGGTTTTGCCAAGGATTAAGACGCAGGGATTAAGGGAGTACGACTTGAAGTTTTATATACAGAAATTTACATTACATACAAGTTTAAGCAATAGAGACATGTTAAGCAGCAAAAAGATGATACAACAAAAGGTGGAACTGGCTAACAACAGGGGAGGCCCCTACTCGGCATAGCCGAAGATGCATAACATCTGACCGTTGCCCAGAACCCCTTTTCCGGGCTCCGGGGCCTGGTTTTAAATACCTAAAGGCCCGGCCAACATTCGGTAGCATCCAATCATATCAAACTATTAACATGATAGGTTAATCAAGTGTATGGCTCGCCCTCCAATTTTCGTAAGGTACATAACCCTCTCCCTACAGTACACAAGGCAAAAATGAACATCAAACTCATTTCAAAAGCTCCACATTCGCAGAAGGCGCCATGAAACCATTGGTCCACTGGGTTGCATGCCCCTCCTGACAGCTTTGGCAGCATTACCAAGCTCTATCTCCCCTGCAGATAAAAAGCAAAAGCAAATACAAACACATAATCGTGCCAGCACATGCAATCGGTTTCCCTGAAGACCCTCGACCCAGAATTAGGGCTGTTATTGGTCTCCAAACGGGGTGCTCCCACCCGAACTCAAGTTCCCAGACGATTCAGCTTCCCCAGGACTGTTGGCGAGCTAGCGCCCCACCGATATCGGGTCAGTGGTGTGACGGAAATCAGGCCTTTGCCATCTTTGAAGGAGCGGCTGCCTCTGTTCTGTTTGGCAGCGTTTCTCTGTTGTTCAGTGTTCTCGGGTGCTGAAGCCATTGCCGGACATCGGCTAGCCGTGCCGTGGCCGACTTTTCGTTACTTTTATTTTCGCTTGCCCCGCTTACAATGAACACAGTGTCATCCGTGACTCCCATTGCTTTTATTTTCCACCTATCAGGGTTAAAAACGGAAGAAGCATGTGTCCACGTAACCCACCCAAGCTTATCTGGACAGCAGTGCTCGCACCAGCAGGGAACAAGAAGTGCCTCACCATTTGATTTTTGAAGGCGGACATCAGGTAGCCCCAGAGCTGCGATTGTTGTTGAGCCCGCTGCTGCCGTCTTACTTGTGCCCGCTGGTGGTTCAGTTGATGCTCTGCTTTTCCAGCCCAGTGGCTGTCTTGCATCAGTAATCTGCTACTGTTGTCCTTGCTACCATCTTGCTGTAGCCTGCTGGTGAAAGTTGAGTCTTTTGACATGCTACATTACCTGACTGGCGGCAGCCTCGCATTGCTGGTCAGTTGTCGCGGTCCTTGCCGCTGCCGCTTCCCTTCCCTCCAGCACTACGCCTTCCCAGACTTCCCAGAATTGCTGGCTTGCTGTTGCGAGATCGTTGCTTCATCCGTGGCTTCAGTTTTGCTCCTGCACTGTTTTTCGATAGCCACGGGATCACTTCCAACTGCGCCAGTAATTTTCTACCAGGTTCTCCCTCTCCCGTCTCTGTGGTTGGCAACTGTCGGGGCATGTAGATTTATGGACAACTCAAAGGCTTCCTGCCGACCCCCGATGGGAACTGGGACTGCAGCAATATGGTCTGCCGATACTTACAGTCAGGCTAACTACATTCACTGCAGGACGAAGGCCTCTCCCAGTGACGTCAGGTCAACCCTGTTCTGTGCCGGCTGCAGCCACCTTATATCTGTGAACAGAACTTCCTAATTTCATCCGCCCACCTGACTCTCTGCCCCTGCTATGCTTGCCTTCTCTTGGTATCCACTACGTTAGACTAAGGGGTCATTAGTTATGTTCTCTTCACATTACATGCTTTGTCCATTCCCATTTCATCCTCTTAATTTTAGCGAAGCTATCACTAACAAGCATCTGTTCCCTAACCTAACCTACTCTATTCTGGTCTTTTAACGTTACACCTATTATCTTTCTTTCCATAGCTTGCTGCTCTGTCCTCGGTTTAAAATCAACCCTTTCCATTACCTTCCAATATTCTGCCCCATAGCTGAGTACTGGCAAGTTACAACTATTAAAGACTATCCTCTTGAGGGATACCAGTAATTTGTCAATATTTCCCGAGTGTACATGCTAAATACACCCCATCTCATTTTTATCTCCCCAGCAATTTAATTCCTGCGGCCTAGATCAGAGGTCACTACCTGCCCATGTTACGTCACTAGAGATAACTAGAACTCGGGAGATAAAAGAGGTTAACAAAGCAAGGCTGTAATTCAGAGTTCAAGAGAAACCCGTCTGGTGAGGAATGTTCACACTGCATATAGAAAAAGAAAGCATCAATCAAAAATATCAAAGCAAAATAAGGAAGATGCTTTGAAGTTTTGGCACCACTATTGGTGCCTAGTTCACAATGAGATCAAAAAATTTAAGGGCCATTGCTTATGAAGGAAAGAGATGGACCACAGACCATTTTCCACCAACTACTTTCGTGAGCAAACTGCATGCATAGACACAGATTTTTGGGCATGGATCACGGAGACTAGGCTACATCGCCGTTCACTTCCAAACGGTGATCATGGAGGCCACTTCAGACCTGACGTTATGAGTTAGAATTAAGTGGCGGGGAGATTTTTTAATTGTTTTGTCAGCAATACTAACTGTGTCCTTTGCTGCCAAGCAAACATCAACGTATCCACAAAGAGCCACAGAATCAGAATTTACTCAAAACACAAATTTGATTAAGTTGTGCTCAGTGTCCCTTAAAAGAAACAATTTACAAATGCAGTTTCAGAAAAAGAATGAATGATGCAGCTGCCATGAGTGACAGCGTCAGCGCTTGAGAGGAAGTCTGCTCGTTCTGCAGTACATGCAGGATACTGTCAACGCATTACTAGTGCAATGGCAAAGACTGCAATAATACTAGGATGTACAGAGGTTCTATGCACAATGATGGTTTATTTCAACAAAGCTTCCCTGCATTTCAGAGGCTACTCATACACATATGACACTGAACAGTTTCTTTCATACAGCATTAACATGTCACTTCAGAGTTGTGCCAACAAACATGAAACTGTGTCACAATTCTCTTCAGCATCAAGCCGTGAAAGCAAGTTTTTTCATGGCACTCGTCTGCACTGTAAGGCATATCACATGAGTCCACAAGCTTGTGGGAACACTGGAAATGCTCCTGATGATGGCACTCACTGTCTTCACTGATGGTGAGCTGCTTGACTGACTTATCCCAGCGAGGCCATTACTCACTATCGTCGGATGAAGGCTGTTCAAGGCTAAGGATGAAGTCCCATTCTTCTGCAATAAGGAAATAAAAAAAACTGTTTAGCACCAGAACCATGCAGCCTTTTGTCATAACTGATGGAACTATAAGTGTTCAAACACAGTGAACAACAGTACCAAAAAGCAGGCTAGGCAAAAGACAGAATAAAGCACAAAACCGAAAAAGAAGGCACAGAAAGAGTGCTATGCATACTGTGCCTTCAATATTCCTTCCACTCCCAATGCCTTCCGTGTTTCGTCTCTTGTGACAGTTTTTGCTTTGTAGTAAATCTTACATCACAGCTAGTAAACCAATGAAGCAATAAAAGCAGAGAGGAAAAAAAAATGAGACAGGGTTTTAACGTAGTTAAACCGAGTAGACATGCAAAAGCAGGTGTTTAACCTGTTTGGCTCATGGTTTTGCTTTGCTGGGTTGTCAGCATGTCTGGCGACGATATAGTTCAATAGTAGCATCAGTTGATGAAGACGACGATGTGCAATGCACAGTGCGAGAGTGTGTTGCAGTTTAACACAATGTGGGATTGGCTGCGGCAATAGCATAGTGTGCTCATGCAGTGGACAGCGAAGCTCATATGTTTGTGCCACCACAGGTTAAAATCTTAATTGCAGGCAAATGTTTTTTTTATTTATGGTTTGGAGAAGGTCACCCTCAACGTCAAGCTTCACACAAACTCTGCGAGCCGGTTTGACCCCGTGAAGAAGTGTTTTCGCACTAAAATTACATTTATTTTCTAGCAAAATATTTATTCATGCTCTAGGCTTATCTTTATTTTGTTCCTTGAAGGCTACAAATAGTAAAATCCCAGTCTAGGATCGCTCTAGTTTCTAGATATCAAACAAGTTACCTAAAAAGCATTCTTATTGTCTTACATACCTTTTGTGACTGGCTGCACAGAAAGACGTGACCTCACAAGGAGAGCCATGTTTGCGAGGGGACCCTTGGGATTTTGTGACTTGTGCTTCTCGTGAAGTTTCTTCAGTTCAGCCAGACTGATCTGGCGATCAAGTTTGCGAACAAACCTTACATCCACCATGAACCACCTTGGCTTTTCGGTGGTGCTTGCACTGATGTCGAGGATAGAAAAAATAAGGATGTTTTAAAGTTATAAAAAAACTACCAAATCAATGAAGAAATCAGTAAAAAAAAAAAGGCAGTTATGAGTTGAGAATCAGATTTGTTGCATTTGAGGTTATCACTTAGTTTTTGTAGCCATTAAGTTGTGTAGACAAGTTTCACCCTGATCTACCAGAAAAGAAGAAATCTGGATTTACCAAGAAGCGCACAATGTGTGCACACGCAATCATCCAACAGAAAGTGTCCGTGAATGCCAATTTACAACGTAAAAGGGGCACAGCGAGACATGCTTGCTCTCAGTGAAATTTTGCAGAATTCTTAGAGCCAGTTTCTCCGCAAAGCATCCTTTTTGACCGAAAGCTCTCCTCCACAAATAACATTTTTGCGTTCGTCATTGACAACAAAAAGACTTCCTTCTTTTGCACAAACTTTAGATAGCCAGCAGCTGCTTAAAGAATGTGCATAGAGACCCTAGCCTTTTTTCCAAGCAGACACTGTCTGTAGGTTATCCTCAATAAATAAATAAAGATAAAGCAGCGGCTATTTTTATTATAGGAGTCTGAAACAGACTGTAATGGAGGGCAGACTAATGCAGCACTCCTTCTCCGCTCTTGAAGGCAGCTGGTGATCATCTGGAGTTTGTGCAGATGAAGGGAGCATCTCCATTTGTTTTTGTCTTTAAGAATGGATGCAAGAATGCTCCTTGTGAATGGATGCTTTTGGTAGGGGAAAAGCCTCGCAGTGAAGCTGACTTAAAAACTTTGAAAACGAACATTTTTTTGCATGATGGAGTTATACTTTTTTTGCCATGCATTCATGCTGCATAGTTACAGCATTCACAAATTTGTAATTATAAAGAAGAATTCAACTATCTGAGTTAGATATTTTCGAAAATCATGAACAATATTGAAAGGTTTGACTGCACTGCAGTTGTTCACAATATGAAATTTTGGAGCGTGCTTTCTGTAATGTCGGTGCTTGGTACTACAGTGGAATCTCGTTAACTAAACCCACCTAATCTGAACAAGTGCTTTTGTCCTGTCAAAAGACTACCCTTTAAATTAAGTTTGCACAATTCGAACAAATCTTCCGTCACTTTTGATTTCGAATTAGCAAGAGTCAGCTATAGAAAAGATCAAAGGCAAGCTTATGAAGTACTTAACCTCTCAAAGTATAAACATATTTTTTGGCTGATTTTCTCAAACGGCTAATTTTCATCCTCAATAACAGAATGCAACTTTTATGTGTGCCGTGGGGGCAAAATTTGAGCTGCACGTTGAAATATGGCTGCAAAGTTGTGTGGCATCACTTCTAGAAACATTCATTCTCATTTTGCAGTTCTCCACAAGTAATTAGATCTGCAAAAGCCTACCTCACCCCATGACAAAAACACAGTCTTAGAGTCATGGCCACTAGAAGGATTGTGTGGTATGCGTGCTTAAAAGATGGTCATAACTACTACATTCTTGTCTAATGAATTCATAACTACTACATTCTTGTCTAATGAATAATGTCAGCTTTGTCAACCTTCCGACAAGGAAACATTAAAAAATAAAAATCTATCAGAGTAGAATGTTGGGCACAATAATGTTTGTTTTAATAATACATCTTCCTGGGGTTACAGTATGTTGCTTATATGTTGCTCAGCTAAATGTAAGTGCAACTTATTCTTCTTGTTGTTTAAGTGAACTTTATGAAGCTGCCAAGAAATAATTTAGTTTGAGTTTGTCAGCTTTTGCATTAGCATCAAATCAAGAACACACGAAACAGTAGCTTCAGTGCTTCTGTCTTTCTGCTTCCCTTATTACAGGCCATCCCTGTTCCTATAAGCCCTGCTTACCAGCATGGAACCAAATGGTTAAGTCAATCTTTTAAAATGTTAAACATGAAAGGAAAGATCAAATGCCTATCAGTGTTGGTGAGAGCAAATGGAGAGGCAATAATCACAATACAGCAATGAGGACAAGGTGAGAGCACAAAGAGTCAAGAATTCCTAAAGGAAAAAAGTATTCCGAACAGTAACTGGCCTAAATAATTCCTTGGTGACTTCTCCAAACTGTTGTGAAGAACCATACCAAACTGTAGTAGACACTGTCTATGTATGAGAGTGACCATGGCACTTCTTTGCTAAACCCTGGCCACCAGAAGCCTATCCCTTGCAGGGCGCAACCCACCAACAAAAGAGCAAAGTTTTGGCTGAATGCATGGGTAACATCTTGAACAGGTGCGCTGCCAAAATGTGCAGTGCACATTTACTATAGTTTAAATTCTGAAATCACAAATGCTCTTGGTCTGTTTACCAAGCTTTTAACATTGATTTGGCCATCTTTTTTGTATTGTAAATGCAATGCTGCATTTTCAAATTACGGATGCAGTACAAATATTAAATAGAGATGGAAACAAATGCTTTAGCTATTTCAAAGCAGTAGGAAACTGCATGCAGCCATAGCCTATTTCTAGATAGATGCCAAAAATGCTGTCCTCTTTCTTCGCTCCCTTGATTTCAATGACCTCGCACTTCTTGAGAAGCCCGCACAATAGGGGCACCACAAAACACAATCCTCTCCTTATGCAAGCAGAAAAAAACTCTCCGATGTGCAATACCTCAGATGATGTTTTTACCTGTCGTAGTGATTGCTCTTCTTATCAAACTGTGTGTGGTCAGGGTAAGCCTCCTTGACAACCTGAAGCGCAGCAGATAGAATGACAGTAAGCATAAATTTACCGTGGAGTGTCAACAAAAAGTAATACTGCATGCATGTTTCAGATGGAAAAGAAGACCATTTATTTTAGAGAATGCACACAAACTAGTGTGACAGCCGAGCTAGGACATAAATTTCCACTTGCACTCATGCATTCTTACCTCGACTATGCCAACTATTCCAGGAACTTTACAGTTGCTATGGTAGAAGAAGCAACGATGGCCGACCTTCATCTGGTCTCTCATAATATTGCGTGCCTGGAAATGAAAACGTGCCAAAAGGGTCAGAGTATGAATTTACCATGGCAGCATGTATACGAACGAAGCCAGCATAAAGAAACTAAGGAAAGCATGAGGGAATGTTGTCATTTTTATGTGGTGGTGATGATTATGACTGGCTACAATTTAAGAATGCATCAACCTGCTACCGGCCTCATCAGAATCCCTTGCTATTGCTCCGCAGAGCTATATAGAAGTTGATTTGTGAATGTTTCTTCAGGTACGCTGACCTAAAACAGAATGCATCCCCATGTTAAATTTGGTTAATTTATAAAAAAATGTAATTACCACTCTTGACAAATTAAGCACAATGTACAGGGGCGAGATGTCCTTTTTTTTTCCAACGCAGATCCCTTCAATTACATTTCTCTCCGCTTTGACATTACTGTTGCTGCTGCTTCCTCTTTGGGCATTGCGTGTGCATCCAACGCATTGAGTGAGGCAGATAAAAGAAGTCTAGCGACAGTCAGCTAATCCCTACACAAAACACAGCGGTGGCAGAGCACATTGTTCATGATTGTCCACTACCAGTGTTCGTATTGGACTGACAGTGGTGTCAGCAATCCACTTGGAATGCTGAACGCATTCTCCTCTAGCACCGAAGACAAAAACAGCAATAATAAATGATGCGACAAACAACAGCACTGGAACAAAAAATCCGAATCCATGGCACAGTTGTCTGCCACGAGTTGTTCTGACTTCCCCATATGAATGCGCCAGAGATACAGAACCTACATAGAGCACAAATACACAATAAACAGTGCTTTCAGTCGTCAACAGCAGCCTTTTTTTTCACGAAAGCTGTGTAGCTGCCTAACTACTTCTGTTGCTGAAACACAAGAATGCCTGCAGTTTTGAAATGGTTCCACACAGCATGTAGCGTCAGCAATGACGTATGCAGCATTCTGGGAAGAATGCGTTTTTTTTCCTAGACCAGCGATTATTAGCTAGTGGATTAAACCTAAGTAGTACCAGTGAAGCTCCACAGTACGTGCCAAGGTGATGCAGTACTTAATTTGCATCCATCTACAGAGATGGAAATTACTTGAGCTATCGTTTTAGATGGAAGACACCTAAAAAAAAAATAAATATAAGCCGCCGTGATGGCTCAGTGGTTATGGCGCTTGGTTGCTGACCCGAAAGAAGTGAGCTTGATCCAGGCCCTGGCGGTTGCATTCGATAGAGACGAAATGCTAGAGGTCCGTGTACTGAGCGATGTCAGTGCACATTAAACAACCCCAGGTGGTCGAAATTACCTGGAGCACTTAACTACGACGTCCCTCATAGCCTTGAGTCACTTTGAGATGTTAAACCTCATAAAACCAAAACCGATCATAAAAAAATAGAAGACAGCAACATGCCACTGGCAGGAAGCTGAATCCACGACGCTCACTGCTTTGTGGGAGTGTGAATTTTTTATTAGTAACTTACCTGGTAGTTTCTCACTCCATCCCAACATGATGTTCTCTCAGGGCACTGGATTAAGTCATCAATGCTGAACTGAACAGTGCAAAGGACCAAAAAAAATTTAAAACAATGATTGGCTCGATCTGTTGAACACCAAACTTTCAAATGATCCCATGAAAAAAAACGGTACACGTCAGCACCAACCTTGCAGCTTTTTTCGGATTGCAACATTAACTAATGCATCGTTGCGAGGCAGAAGAAGACAACACAAAATAATGATGCTCACAAAAACAAGTAAACAATACTATGTTTGATGCTGTGTCTCCGTTTTGAAGGCCGGCTGCCAGCAGTCTTTCAAAAGGCTTGCAGTTTACATCTTAGGGAATGGCGCTTCAAGTGCTGCGCTTCAAGTTGATACTCAATGCTGATGTGAAAGTAAGCTCAGTGCTACATCGAAGAGGGAGTTTGAGTGGTGTGCTACCTAAACACAAATGGGCACGGCTTCTTACAATTCTTTCTTCACTTCCCACTGTGTGTAAACGTGCTCATCAGACTGTGTATTCTCTATTCAGTAAACAGCTGGAACAAACGTGCATTCCTGGTCAAATGTTTAGGGGAAGCCCCCAAGGTGGAGTAAATTTGTAATAAGGGAGTAATTGTTCATTCGCATCCACCCCGGACCAGGACGAATTTTTCTTTAACTGTGAAGTTTCTAAAAAAGCTGTATAGCTTTCCTTTGTAGCCGTATGGCTGCACTTTGGTGGATGCCAATGAGTAATTACTCCTTTATAACGAACATGCATTCCTTCAGGAAGAATGAAAATACAGCTAACTGGCATGCAGTCATGACAGCGGAACAGCATAAAAAGTGAACATACCAAGGCAAACAGACTGGACACATTTTGGTTTCTAGTTGTTTCCCTTTCCATGCTACCTAATTCACACCTAGTGCGCTCGATGGCAGACCCCCTGCCAAAGTTGCCCTCCTGTGAGGAGTTGCTAAACACTACCATTAATTTATTAATCGGGGTGAGCACCTCTCACTGTTCTCTGACAGTTGCCGAGAGCTCCTTTTATCAATTTCCACTATTTTGACTAGCAGCTCGCTACTTGCAGTAGAGTAGTCTGCATTTAACCATCTCTTTACACTATGCTCTGCAGTTAACTGGCATGTAGCTGAACACATGCGATAACACCACTAGGATGAGACTCCAGGCTGCCTTTGACAGTTGCAAATGGCTGCCGAAAATGACTAAACTGAGAGTTTTTGCTCTGAATTTCTAATGCATGAAGGAGGAGATTTGACTTAGTGATACACAAAACACTGTAAATGAGGTAACAATACCTTCATGTCCACACCATTTTCTATGCGGCTCTCTGGTTCAGATTTGAGGAGCCAGTGCACAACTTCTTCTCTTAATTGCGCTCCTTTCGACACTTTCTTATCTGGTTCATCTGAAAACAAAGCGAGTCTGATTAGATGTAAGGGTGTGTGGTTGCGATCTTAAATAAACATAGGTCAGCATTTGATCGCAATGAAAGGCACAAAAAAAAAGAGTGCCAAAGTCAGGAAGCTACAGGCCTCAATCGCACAGACACACTAGTTGGAAGCGTCAGCAAAACAAGTGAACTGCTCGTTTAGTGGCGTCACGTTCTTTCGTTCTCGTGCGGCGGCGCTATGAATAAGAAAATTTTCCCTTCATCCTGGCGCAGATTCAAAATAGCCCGCCGTGATCAACCAACGACTACCGAGACCGACAGCCAAGGAAAAGGCCAGTAATCAGCATTATTTCGCTTGCCAGTAAAAGTCAACAGTGACCGAGAGATGCACGTAAGGCACCCGTTTTTACTACACTCAGAACGCTCAGACTGAGCACTACGGAGTCAAATGAATGCACAAAAGTCCTTGCCGGCATCTCCCGTTGCACCTGACGTCCTTGCTCTTTTCTGTCGAGGCATGTGCAAGCCGGAACACGGTCGATATTCTTCACAGCAGCGAAGTTTGGATCGCCAAGCAAAGGGCTGCGAAATCACGGTTTATTAAAGTCAAGCGCGCCCGACTACAGCGTAGCACGACACCAACTTCTTTAAGATATGAACAGGGCTCAGTCAAAAATACAGTTGGTATCGACCAAATTCCACGTTGTAAAACGAGCCCAAACCGTTAGAAAACGGGCGCTGCAACGAAGCAAATTGCGTGCGCGTGTTGTTCTGGCGCGGTAGGTGACGCGGTAGCATGGAGGAAAGTAAGTAGTAGTTTTACTGGTGCTGCCATCTGATAGCTCCATTTTGAAATATTTGCTCTCATGAGGATTTTTATTCAGTCTGTGCTGGTCTTCTAATTCTTGTAAACACAGTTGAGAAAGTCGAAAGTTCGAAGATCAGGCCTTATGAAGCGTCGGTCGAAGCGTCGAATGAAGTTGTGTGCCGTAAAACTGGCCAGCCTGCATGCTCGTGCTACTCCGCGGTAACAAAGGAGAAAACGGCGGGATATTCAAACAGCGGAGTGTGTTGCTCGCGACGCTTTCGCTTACGTGCAGGGAGTGTGAGGATCAACGAGGGAAAAACAACAGAAAGAAATTTTGTTAGCGAGTGGGCTCTACCTGCGACTGTTGCCCAAACCTGCCCATTGCTTCCTCGTGGCATATGTGCTATGTACGAATATTGGTTTATGGGTTTGTGGGGCGGGGTTAACATCCCAAAGCGACTCAGGCTATGAGGGACGCCGTAGTGAAGGTTTCCGGAAATTTCGACCACCTGGGGCTCTTTAACGCGCACTGACATCGCGCAGTACACGGGCCTAGAATTTTGCCTCCATCGAAATTCGACCACCGCGGCCGGCATCGAACCCGCGTCTTTCGGGTTAGCAGCCGAGCGCCATAACAACTTATCCGCCGCGGCGGCATGTCCGAATATGACGACAACAACAATAATAGTTGACACCACCACCAAAAACGTCTGCGGATATATAGAGACGAAGGAAGCACTTTTACAAGCACATGATACCGGGAGTTTTCAGTCACGGGGCTAGCTCATTATCGGGACGAAAGTCTTTCATACCTCGAGATCTTTATTCTTGGCATGCACGTTCCGCGGGCCAGATGAGCAAGGACTCAAAGCATAGCTTTGTGATGTTCGCAATGTTTCAGTGTTAAAGCACTTCTATAGCCACACCCCTCGGGTTTCAGTCTGAGCTCTTCTAAGAGCTGTGGCTTGTGCCCTGGTAAACTCTGAGTGTGGGCGTGGGTAAAGGCGTCTGTTTTCCCTATATATATTTGTAATCTCGTTGTATGCGGTGGGTGGCTCCGCCAGCGGCTCATCTGTGCAGACGGCCCGGTTGGTTAGCCCTCGGGCATATTCGTCCCCCTTCTCGTTTCCTCGGCAGCCGGGTTGGGCCGGCACCCATACAAGGTTGAAGGGGGATGGAAGTGTGCAATTTTTGAGTAAAGACGCGGTGAGTCTACCCACTCTGCCCCTCTGATAGCCGATGATCGCGTATTTTGAGTCACTGATGACCGTCACTGTGCGGTGATCCCTAATGGCTGCCTCTGCGTCTTTGGTGGAGGGGGCAAGAATTGTCGCCACGTTGATAATTTTGAAATAAGGCGTAATCACACAGACCGTGTACCTGCCAGGGCCTTGCTTGGCAGCGTCCACACACACGTCACAGAGGTCATCCGCATACTGTTTGTCTATGTCCTCCACCCAGGCAATTGGTCTGGCATCATGTCGTCCCGCAGCTAGCTTTTGGCGAAAGGTTTGACCTTGAGCTTCAGGCGAGTGCCTTCGGGAAGGACTGTGAGTTCAGTTGCCGCGTCAACGGGCCGAAGGCACAGCTGGCCTAGGATGAGGAAAATATGCAGCGCAAAAAAAAAAGCGCATGGACGACAGAAGAAAGACAAACACAAGCGCTGACTTGTGTTTGTCTTTCTTCTGTCGTCCATACGTTTTTTGCGCTGTATATTTTCCTCTTCTGCAATGAACCAACTGGCCAAAATTACCACCCTTCATCAGTCGGCCTAGGATGTGCCTTTATTAAACGCTTGCCAGCGAATACCACGACAGAGACAGACAGACAGACAGACAGACAGACAGACAGACAGACAGACAGACAGAGAGACAGACAGACAGACAGACAGACAGACAGACAGACAGACAGACAGACAGAGAGACAGACAGACAGACAGACAGACAGACAGACAGAAAAACTATTTCGCAAATGAGTTTTAGACCCTGCTGGGTCCCTGGGCCACTGCGCAGTGGCGCACTGCTTAATGTACGTAATGTCGGGACATGACGTCGGCAGCCCGAGTCACCGCAGCAAGCTGCGATGTCAGGTCTGCAGACGTGAGCAGGACCTCCCAGTCCTCCCAGCTCGAGATGGCGTGCTGTCCCTGTCGGGGAGGGTCAGCAGGGCAATAGAAAAGGATGTGGGGATGTGGGAGAGTGTGGCGTGAGGGTCACCGGATAGGGAGCATGCAGGGGATGTGCCATTATAGTGGTGTAACAGCTGAGGGGATGACAGAGAGCGGGTATGGAGGCGTCTGAAGAGGATCTGTTGGCAGTGCATAAGAGAGGGGTGGGGAGGGGGTAAGTCCGACGATCCAAACGGGGTATTTGCGTGAGCTCCGCAAAGGTGTGCGCTCGCTCTCTCGAGAACCCTAGATCGAGACTGTCCTTAGCCCGGCAAATCAAACCTCGGGCCAATTTATCGGCAGCCTCGTTTCCAGGGTTCCCAGAGTGAGCCGGCACCCACCGGAGCTCTACCCTGCGCGGTAAATTTTGGGCAGGGGTGTTCGAGAATTGCCAGGGAGGGGTGTGAATCCTGACCATGGCAAAGTTGTACAGAGCCGTTTTGGAGTCGCTGAAGATGTATTGGGCGTCCGAATGTGCAAGGGCTAGGGCGATGGCGGTCTCCTCTGCCTCCTCGGGCGTAGAGCCCGAGGGAAGACGGTGAGTTAGGGTGTGGGGTAGGGTTTGATTGTAGGCAACTGCTACCGCTTCATGCACTGTATACATGCGGCGTCTACCCAAGCGGCAGCGTGGGCTTGCCCGTACAATTTATGGAGGGCATTAGCGCGAGCTACGCGGCGGGGGATATGATATTGGGGATGGACGTTTCGAGGAATGGGTTTCACAACGAGAGGTATACGAATGTGTCGAGGGATAGTTATAAGCGTTGACTGGTTAGCCGGTATGTTGACGCGAAGGGAGGAGAGTATATATATGGCGGCCAGTGGCGCTCGTGGCAAGTCTGAGGTACTGTGTCTGAAGGTGCTCGTTAACTAGTTCCTGAATGGTGTTATGCATGCCTAGTGCAAGGAGTTTGGCTGTGCTAGTGCTACGAGGTATGTTTAGGGCTGCCTTAGTCGCAAGGCTGATCATGGCGTTCACGCGTTCTGTTTCCTTGCGGTTCAATTTGAGATATGGGGTTGCGTATATAATGCGGCTAAGCGTAAATGCATGTACTACTTTCATGTTGTCCGCTTCGTCTAAACCACTGTTAAGGAAGGATACGCGGCGTAGAAGGTGCAACACGGATTGCGTGGAGGCCTTGAGTCTTTTAAGGGTATGTTCTTTTCGTCCAGAATCCTGCAAGTGGAGGCCAAGGATGCGGAGGGCGGGTGTGATGGTGATAAGGGATCCTTTTAAATGTCATCCATGCACAGTAATGTCTTATGCACCATTGAAATGAAGAAAACAAGCCGTCAAAGCTTTTATATATTTTTTATTTTGAGCATCTAGCGCGTAAACGCCGAAATCGTTTTTGAAATCCCACTCCTGCAGCAGCATGAAGAACCGCCAAGCGGCTTTCAGCAGAAACCAAGTGCTCCGTTTCGGTGTACATACGTTTTTAGCTGTGGCCTCAACCCGCTGGCCGGTCCGCGGGTCGTCTTCTAAACAATCCATGCCCAGCCTAAACGAGGCTACCCGCCATTCGACACTCACTTATGACAACGCGCAGTTCACGTACACAAACTTCACGCGCACATAAAAACTCTCCAGCGAGGAGCCACACTAGGCCAACCTGCCCTAAATCACAGCATTCTATGGCAATGACATTGTTTCTTTCTCTCTCTCTCTCTTGCTACTTATGTTGTATACAATTCGGTCATGGCACGTGTCTCGATGCTTTCTTTTATTTCAGCCATTGCCAGTGAGCGACCTTCAGCACGTCGCGATGCGTGATCGAGCGAGAGAAGAAACACAGAGGATCCTAATCGTTATCAAAAAGTGCGATGCGATGTTTGAGGAACGTTGTGATATGCCCCTATTGTATTGCATCGAACCAAGGCCATAGACATTACTGAGTATCCTTTGTCGTTGAGATCCAAACACGTTCATTAACACCTGCTAAAAAGTCCTCGTGCACGCATCCTGGTGTTCTAGAGTGGGCAGCCCTTCAAAAAAATAAAGAAAGAATGCTACACACGCTCTTCGTCACTGCATCACACATATGAGAGAAAGAAATTTATCACATGGCCAGGTTCGCGGCTAAGTTACACGAATCTTGTTTGGAGACTTAATCAGTTTTGCAAGGGGCTTTGATCTCATTTTCCCAGTTTTAAGTTATTTTGGTACATTCAACTGCCTCACAATTTTGCTAGCATTGGGTATTTCCTTCGCGCTGTCTCTTACTGCCTCGCTTACTTCCTGCTGCAAAACACGTATCCTTTCCGTGAGACCACACCATGTGCTGCTTTAGCTGACACCGAAGAGCAGTAGCCATGAAGAGCACTTGGCCAAGTGTACGCCGAAAAATTCCTCTTGTTGCCACGATCAATTCTGATGTCGAAGCACTAGCAATTGGCATCATACTGCCACGGCATACTTGAAGCCTTTTTTGTTTACCACGAAATTATTATGTCAGTCCCGAGCGGAGAATAAAAGTGGAAGAAGAAGCTCCGGCATAAAAAAAAATTCAACCTTCTATTGAATCAAGGCGGCTACCTGGTGTAAAACTTGATTCATTCTTACTTTCTTCGAATTAAACCGTAACGGCCTATAGAGCCATTTTCTTTTCTAATCTTTTCATTTTCTATACCTGCAGCAACTTTCCTCATTCAGTTGTTTAAAAAATTTGAATTTGTATTTCTTGATTACTTCTTTTCCACAGCTGCCTTCAGCCTTCGGGGTACACCTCCTGATTCTTGGCCAACAGTCCACATTGAGAATGAGCCACTTCTACGTTAAGGCTAAAAGTAGTGACAATCTTCTTAGCCCTCCATCTACCGCGGAAGACTTTTGTCTTTGGACAAGATGTTTTGCTGGCAATATACCTTTCTCGCAATGTACCACAGAATAGCTGAAACAACATGAATTGCAAAATACTCATGCGGTAGACTCAAAACTGATTTTTAGTTTACTGTACGGTAGCGTCTTATTAGTGCAATAGTGGCTCACGCGGTCGCGAGACCATGCGCTAGTTTCGAAGCAAGAAGAAAGAAGAAAAACCACGAAGCTCGAAAAGCGACCGAGCTCTACGTGTTACAGCGAGGATGTTACCGATCCTTCTGCAGAAGTTGGCCCAGGTCGACCTGGTGACGAGCGAGTGCTTCGACTGCGGCGACATGTTCGGCCACGGTAGATTCCAGCGCTGTCTTTTCGTTCTCACGATGGCGTCCGTGTGCGCGATGCACTGCCACACACTCGTCTTCCGTCTCATCTCCGGCGACGTCGACCACTGGTGCAAGCAGCCGCGGGGCGAAGGGATGATGTCGGCTGCCTCCTGGAGGAATGTGGCGATCCCTATTGACCCCGATGGAAGTTTCAGCCGGTGCACCGTCTACAAACACCCGGACGACCCTAACGACACGAGGGTTGTGAGCTGCGACGAGTGGGACTACGACCCGGAGAGGCAGAACATCACCATCGTGAGCCGCTGGGACCTTGTGTGCGACAGGCAGCCGCTCCTTGTTGTGGCGCAGGCCGTCTCCATCCTGGGCTCGTTGATATTCATGAGTGGCGTCGGACTCGTTGCGGACCACTTCGGTCGACTGCCCGTGCTCCTCTCTTCGGTGGTGGCCCTGCAGCTGGCCACACTGGGCAGCTCTTTTGCAGCCTCGTACAGCGTGTACGTCCTCTCGAGTTTCCTCAACTCTGGCTGCGTCGCGACGGTCATGGTGCTATCCTCCACGCTGCTCTTTGAGGCTTCGACTCATCGGCGCCGGAGCCTGCACTTATTCGTCGCCATGTCGGCGGGCATGCTCACAGCGGAAGGGTGGTTCGTCTTTGCGCGGCTTCTGCGACAGCTGCGACAGGTCGACTGGATTGTTCTGCAGATCATCATGCTCCTGCCGACAGTGCTCACGCTGTACGCGTTCGCCGCAGCATACGAGTCGCCGCGTTGGCACGTTGCCAACAAGGACATGGCCAGCGCAGAAATGATCATGCTCAGCGCGGCCAAGATGAACCACTTCCCGCTAATCACCACGTCCTGCATGCTGGTGAGGCTTAATGAGGAGGTTGCCCTTAGTGCTGCCCGCCACATGGTTACCGGAGGAGACGTTGCAGGAGCGCGTGACCTGCGGCACCGGACTTCGGTGATGTTCTGCTCTAGTTTCGCTGTTACCTTCACAATGTTCGCAGTACAGCTTCTCGAGACCGAGGCGCCTTCCGGAACAAACTCTTGGTTTCAGTTGGCACCCATCGGCATGAATATCGTGGGCTTTGCGTTGCTTATTGTCGCGGTCAGGATGACCACCGCCCCGCACTTGCTGGTCTCCATCCTAGGCGCCTTAGGCGGCAGCTCCTGCTTGATCAGTCTGACGTTCGCATGGAAACGCGACCTAATAACCAGCGTTTTGTTTCTCTTGGCCAAGCCGCTCGTACTCGGTTGCGACGTCATCATATTCACGACTGCCATGAATGTGGGTGGCGCTGCCGTCCGCTGCGTGACCATTTGTTGGCTCTTCGGCTTCGGCCGCTTGGGAGGCGCCTGTGCTGCTACTTTGCTGACAGTGCTGGACGTCGGACACGGAGACGTGGTTTTCGCTCTCGCCGGGACGGTGCTGTTCGCGGTGATGCTCGCTCAGCTCAGATTCCCGCCAATGCACGAAGTCCTGATACTAAGCAGCACAGATCCTGCCTCCAAAAACATAGGTGGCGTGGAATTCATGAAGCACACGCTCGACACGCCGAGCTACAGGAAGGAAAGCCGCAGCAAGTCCCGTACAAGCTCTCTGTCATCGAGAGGCCCAGGCTCAGAGTTTTATACGACGGAGAGCTATTGATTCCAGGGCTGTGTCTGATTTAGCCCGTGCGTGATGCGTGTTTGCAAATGTCCCCAAGACTTCGTTTCCTTAATATCATCACAGAAAAAGTTTTCCTTTCAGTTCTTTTGGGCTCTGACTATTGACTTTACCGTCCTACTGCTTATGATTGGGACGCAGAACGGGGCTCCGCGTATTTATATTTGAATCCATGTTTTCCTGGTATCATATGCTGCCTTGACTCATGATACTGTGAGGACTTAATATAAAGCGTAATGTAACGTAATTAATGTATTTTTTGTGACAACTGCATTATAATGTAGTATCCTCAGAAGTGATGTGCCAGCTAAAACCTACGCCCGAATGTAGTTTATAGTTTCAGTCAGTAGCACGCGCCGTCAATCGAAACGTAGTGCTTTTGCAGACTGCCCCAGCGATAAAGTCATTGTGCCTCAGCAAACGCACAACCACAGAATATGTATGCAGTTTAAAGGACATCCCGTTTTTCGTATTGCTTTAGAATGTAAAAAAAAACATGAATTTACGGAATTAAGTTTTTCCCCAATGTAGATTTGTGGTGTCACATCTGATTCTGTTGTTACAGTAAATTACCCTTTTCATCTCTCGAACCTTTTCACATATTTTTAATGCGACTAAGGTCCGCGTCAGAGACGCAGCCAGTAAGGTCTTTCCGGAGGGGCGCAAGCCACGGCGCTATTGAGCCTTTGGAATATTGCCAGCTTGTTGTTCAAGAATACGCCTTTCTATGAACCACTAAAGGCGCCAAGTTGCCTTTCTGCTCGCCTGTCAGATGATCTTTCCATTGATCTACATTCATAGCGGCCTGCAAGACACATCGTTATTTGTAAAATTGTGTACCGACGTACGGAAGGACATTGGTCATCGAAATTTAATGCTCCCAGCTGCACGCTAGCCTATGATAAATTCTGATGAAAGCTAACAATTATAATGCAGCTAATTGTCGTAAAATGTCAAACAAAACAAAGAAATCTTCAGCCTTGTCGCGAGCGCAGTTTCTTTTTCGCAACTCATCACGTTATTTCGACTGAAAAGAAGGAAACAAACACCTCCACCCACAAAACATAAATGCACCACACATTGTAGTTCTGGAACTCGTTGCTGAGTGGAAGCTCCCTCTGCGCCAGATGTTTAGAAGTCATTGTTGTCTTCGTCTCGAACTTTGAAAAGCACCCAAAAAGGTTTCGAACAGTACTAGATGCAATAAAGTTGTCCGGTATAACCTTGAAAGGAGATAAGTGCCACTTTGCCTGTGAAGAGCTGGTGTTTCTAGGCCACATCTTTACCAAAGAGGGAGTACGCCCAGACCCGCAGAAAACAGCTGCTCTCACGCTGTTTCCTCCGCCGGCCAATAAGAAAGCTCTGCGCGGATTCCTCGGACTGTGCGCGTATTACCGACGATTTGTCAAGAACTTTTCTCGCATCGCCGAGCCTCTGACCTTCCTGACAAAGGCAGACGTGCCATTTAAATTGGAAGCGCTGCAACTGGAAACTACAAGGAACTTCAGCTTGCTTTGAAGTGCCCACCGATCCTCGCGTACTTTGATGAAAGCGCCGCGACTGAAATTCATACAGACGCAAGCAGCGTGGGCGTAGGCGCGTCCTCGTTCAGAAAACTGACAGACTGGAGAAACTAATCGCATACGCTCGTAGTTCCCTGTCCAAGGCCAAGGCTAAGTATTCGACAGCTGAGAAGCTGCGCCTTGTCATTATCTGGGCTATGCCGAAATTTCGCCCCATACCTGTACGGACGATAGTTCAAGGTGGTCAGCGATCACCAAGCACTATGCTGGCTTGCAAGTTTAACGGACCCCTCCGGCCGCCTCGCTCGATAGAGCTTTTACCTCCAGGAGTTTGACGTCACCGTCATTTACAAGTCCGGTCGCCGCCAACTGCCTGTCAAGAGCCCCTGTTGATGCACCGCCGCCGGACGACGATGATGACGCCTTTCTGAGTCCCATCATCTCTAGCTCTTTTAGATAGAGATAGATAAAGAGGAGGAGGGAAAGGCAGGGATGTTAACCGGAAAGGGGTTCCGGTTGGCTACCCTGCACTGGGGAAGAGGGATTAGGGGACTAAAAGGAGGAAGAGAGAAGGGAAAAAAGGCATAACACGCACACGCACAACGCTGTCACAATTTGTCACTCAATCCAGTCGCTCTCAAGTAGGAAAAGAGTGCCTTGTATGCCTTGAGGGCAGCCGACAGCTGTGGCCACGGACCGAGGATCTTTTGCTCTGTTAATGGGTGAGGATCGAGGCGGTACAGGGCACAACACAGTGTATGTCTTGCACTCGCAAATGCAGGGCACTCACAGAGAAGATGAGCGATGGTCTCCTCACAACCACAGCTCTCACAGGCAGGGCTGTCGGCCATCCCCATCCGGAAAGCATTGTAATTGGTAAATGGAACGCCGATCCATAAACGGCATAACAGCGTTGCGTCGCGACGTTCTAAATTACGTGGAAGACGAAGGCGCAGTTCAGGGTCCAGTGCCTCGAGGCGGAGGTTGCAAAACTCTCCATGCTGAAAGTGTGAGCTCCAGCGCCAAAGGGCGAAGCCCACACGCAGCGTCAGGTCTCGATATTGGGATCCTCATTGGAAGTCCGTCGTTGTGAGCAGAACGCGCAGCCGCATCGGCCTGCTGATTACCGTTAATGCCACAGTATCCTGGCAGCCATTGGAAAATGATGTCACCATGAGAACACATATTCGGCACCTCACACGGGTTCCCTGTCATCACCTCGCAACACTCCCAATAATTAGGCCGCGTACTGCATTCGCCAAAGTCATTGAAGCCCATCGCGCATATCTTCCATCGCAGTTCACCCCTGCGTCAAGACCGTGCTCACCCTTATGGAGTCTTCATGAACCTCGGGTTCACCTCTATATTCCTGGCATTACAAAGAAAGCTAGTGTATCACTGCCCGCTCTCAAACAACTGACATTGAGTCACCTGCATTCTTACCACAGTCACCGCATACATATTTACGCAGATGGATCAGTTCGCTCGACCAGTTCTGCGGGGCCGGTGGTGATACCGGCCAGATCCATCTTCATGAAAGTGAAGACGACCTATCCAACATCTTCAACTGGTGCAGAACTCGCAGCCTTACGGGCTGCGATAGAGCTCACCAGTCAAGAACCTCCACATGACTGGACGGTTTTCACCGACTCTAAAGCAGCCCTTCAAGCCCTGCAAGCTGCGCTACGCCGCGGGTAGCAGGAGCAACTTTTGCCGAGATCCGTCTACTGTACCACGGCGCCGGTTCCAAAGCTCTAGCTCTTTTGCACAGCAGTAACGCTATGACCCAGACCTGAAACGCCTCACCGAGTACTTGAAAGGCTAGGTTTCTTCACACCTCGCTTCTTTCAAGCGAGGATTGTCTTCGTTCTGTGTGCAGATTGATGTCCTCGTGAAGCACTTTGCAGCGAACAAAATATGCAGCCTACCTCTTTGTTGTACTTGCAAGCCTCAGTTCTTCAGGCTTCACACGACGAGCCGACAGCTACACATCTCGGGTTTGGTCGCTCCCTCCGCCGCTTTCAAGACAAGTATTACTGGCCCCGACTGACTGCCGATGTCGCATATGATGTGAAATCCTGCCGAGATTGTCAGCGCCGTAAGACCCCTCCCACTCGACCAGCAGGATTTCTGAAGCCCATTGAGCCCCCCTCTAGGCCCTTTCAGCAGATCGTCATGTACTTGCGGGGCCCTTTCCCAAAGTACACGTCTGGAAATAAGTGGATCGTCATAACGATCCGACTACCTGATCCGCTACGTCGGGGCAAAATCACTGCCGAACGGAAAAGCAGCAGAAGTCACCAAATTTTTCGTGGAATGCATTCTTCTGCGACACGGCGCCCCCGATGTGCTCATCACGGACAGAGGAACAGCATTCACGGCGGAACTAACGCAACCCATCCTGCGTTACAGCCAAACCAGCCACCGAAGGACAACTGCGTACCATCCGCAGACCAACAGACTGACTGAGCGCCTGAACAAAACCATCGCCGATATGCTCGCCATGTATGTCGATGCCGAGCACAAAACCTGGGATGTCATCCTGCCTTACGTCGTCTTCGCCTACCACACCGCAGTGCAGGAGACCGCTCAGATGACGCCTTTTAGGCTCGTCCATGGCAGGGAGGCCTCGACCACACTAGACGCCATGCTGCCCAACTTTACAGAAGAAGAGAACGTCGACGTTGCCGCCTACCTTCAGTGAGCAGAAGCCCGAAGACACCCCGATTACGGATCAAAGACCAGCGGCGGACCGACACCAGATGCTGCAACCTACGAAGACGCAACGCGGAATACAACCGGATACCGAGTCTGGATTAGGACGCCCATTCGCCGCCGCGGATTGAATGAAAAGCTTTTGCGCCGCTATTTTGGCTCGTACAAGGTTCTTCACAGGCTAGGTGAACGGGACTATCAATTAAGTCGTCCCTGAAGAAATGGCTGCATCCAAGCGACGCCGCGTGCGACCAGAAGTTGCCCATGACGTCCGTCTAAAACCCCATTATGCGCGCTAAATGACGCTGTGTTTCCCCACTCGGTGTTTATTTTGCACAATCCATTTTGTTTCTAGTCGCCTAATGTTTTAAAAATCGGGTTGATGCTTCGTTGAGAGGGGAGTAATGCCGCGAATATTTGTAGTGTTTGTTCATTCTTCAAAGCGGCCGACACACCGCTTTATAACTTTGTTTGCGACGAAGGACGCAACCAGATTTATCTCGATTGATCGCATTCAGGCGGAGCCGATTCTACGTTGTTCCAGAGTGTTCTAGTAACATTGCACGCTTTAGCTCGAAAGTTCGCTATCAGCTGTAAATTGAGCACGAGGATTCTGTTCGACGACCGCCGAGCACGCTTGTTGCTACGCCACCGCCGAGTGATTCAGTCCAATGTAGGTGCAAGTCAGCACAAATAAAGATTTTTATTTAGACGCCATTTTTGCTATCTTTCTGCTCTTCAGAATGCAGTCACCACTTCATGATATTGTCTACATATGACATCTTCGCACCTCTGTCTTACCTCGCGTCTACAGAACACAAAGCCTCTCTGAAAGACCGGAGTATGCGCTACATGAGTTGATAATGAACAACAGCAGCATCGGAAAATAGCAAAAATATAAAAACCTTCAGCAAAAATGGGGCCGGAAAATTTCTCTCGTTGTCAGCCATAAAATTTGGGAGACAATTAAGCTCTGCCAGAACGAAATGATGCAGCAGCGTTAATGGTTATTTGCAAGATTTTAAATTAGTAGCTCTTTGTAATTACACACCCTCATTACATACAACAGTACATACCAGACCACGTGAAACACTCCAAGACATAAGGTCTCCCTTTAGCCACGTCGAAAGATTGTATACCTGAATCTCCTAGGAGTAGCATGTCTTGACTCGCAACCCAAGGGCCGTGGGTCCGATTCACAACTAATCACCCCAATTTACTGTCAAGAGTGTTTAATTTGTTTTGCATTGTTGTATCATATAACGACAATTAAGTCACGCTACCACCTCGCAGTATGACTTTAACCGGGGATAATAATTTTCATTCCACATCTCAACGTGTGACATCATGCAGAACTCTCTCGACTTGTCTTGAATCGGGGTTAATATTGTTACCGAGGAATTACCAACAGGAAGAATCGGCCGCAGCATATTTTAAGCAGACATGTTGTTAACCAAGAGGGAGATGCGCACGCAGAAAAACAGTATCAGAGTTCTGAACATAGAAGAAAAAAGCAGAGGAAGCTCGAGCATGAAAAACAAATTTTCACCAGAACATAGTCGTATTCCTGGTCAAAAACTTCATGCATTCTTATCACTCGGGTAAAACTCATCATGTAGCAGCAACTTCTCTTTTGTTTTCATTTTCTATGCTCACAGCCAGTTTCATTGCTGAATAGTTAAAATAACCTAATTTTTGTTTTAATTTCCTGAAGATTTCGTCTTTTTAAAAATCTGATTGCTGCATTTTGATGTCACCTCTGTGTTCTTCGCGAGCGGCACGTGGTAGGCATGAGCTAATCTAATCTAAGGCTAAAAACAGCGACACTCTTGATCTGCATGCCTTTCATCTACAATAGAACAGTCTCGAATCGGGACAGCAGCTTTAGCTAACAATTAGTGTAATCACAATTACTTAAACACTGTACAGGCAGCATGAATGGCTTGATACTCATGTAGTGAAAAATGAAGATTGGTTTTTGGGGAAAGGAAATAGCGCAGTATCCGTCTCACATATCGGCGAACACCTGAACAGCGCCATAAGGGAAGGAATAAGGGAGGGAGTGAAAGAAGAAATGAAGAAAGAGGTGCCGTAGTGGAGGGCTCCTGAATAATTACGACCACCTGGGGATATTTAACGTGCACTTACGTACATAGCACAGCACACGGGCGCTTTAGCGTTTTGCCCCCAAGTGGTGGCACTGCAATCTTATTTTTGGTTTCCTGTAAGTTAGTAGCTCAACAGTGCCACAACGACAGGCGCAATCGCGCGAGCATGCGGTAGTCTTCAAGCAAGAAGAAAGAAGACAGGTTGGGAATACCATATTACTTGAGGAGAAGAAGAAGAAGAAGCTTGCGCAGTCACCGAGTCTAAACTGCTACAGCAAGAATGCTTCTGATATTTCCGCAGAAGCTGGCCCAGGTTGACCTGGTGACGAGCGAGTGCTTCGACTGCGGCGACATGTTCGGCCACGGTAGATTCCAGCACTGGATCTTCATTCTCACGGCGGCGTCCGTGTGCGCGATGCACTGCCACACACTCGTCTTCCGTCTCATCTCCGACGACGTCGACCACTGGTGCAAGAAGCCGCGGGGTGAAGAGGTGATGCCTGCTGCCTCCTGGAGGAATGTGGCGATCCCTATTGACCCCGATGGACGTTTCAGCCGGTGCACCGTCTACAAACACCCGGACGACCTTAACGACACGCAGGTTGTCGGCTGCGACGAGTGGGACTACGACCCGGAGAGGCAGAGCAGCACCATTGTGAGCTACTGGGACCTCGTCTGCGACAGGCAGCCGCTTCTTGCTGTGGCGCAGGTCGTCTACATTGCGGGTGCTCTGCTCTTCATGAGTGGCGTCGGACTCGCTGCGGACCGCTTGGGGCGACAACCCGTGCTCCTGTCGTCGGTGGTGGTCCTGCTGTTGGCTACACTGGGTGGTTGTTTCGCTCTGACGTACCGCACGTACATCCTCTCGAGGTTCCTCAACTCTGGCTGTGTCGCGACGGTCACGGTGCTCTCCTCCACGCTGCTCTTTGAGGTTTCGACTCACCGGCGCCGGAGCCTGCATCTATGTGCCGCCATGTCCGCGGGCATACTCATAGCGGAAGGGTGGTTCACCGTTGCACGGCTGCTGCGACAGCTGCACTGGATTCTTCTGCAGATCTTCATGCTCCTGCCGACAGTCCTCACGCTGTTCGTGTTCACTGCAGCGTACGAATCCCCGCGTTGGTGCGTTGCAAAAAAGGACATGACCAGGGCCGAAATGATCATGCTCTGTGCGGGTAAGAAGAACAAGTTCCCGCTGACCGCCACGGCTTCCATGCTGGGAATGCTTAAAGAGGAGTTTGCGCTCAGTGAGGCCCGCTTTCAGGTCACTGGAGGGGATGTGTCTGGGGCTCGTGAACTGCGACACCGTGCGCTGGTGATGTACTGTTGCAGTTTTGCTATTACGTTCACATTGTTCTCAGTACTGCTTCTTGAGGCCGAGGTATCATCCCGAACAAACTCCTGGTTCCAGTGGTCATCTATTTGCGGAATGCTCGTGGGCTTCGCGCTGCTTATCGTTGCGGTGAGAATGGTAACCGCGTCGACCTTACAATTCACCGCCCTAGGAGCTCTTGGTGGCATCGCCGGATTGATAAGTCTGACTTCAGCATTGAAAGATCACCTCCTAACCAGTGTGTTGCTGGTCTTGGCCAAGCCGCTCGTATACGCTAGCGATGTCATCATATTCACGACTGCCATGAGTCTGGGTGGCGCTGCTGTCCGCTGCGACATGATATGCTGGCTCGTGGGCTTCGGCCGTTTGGGAGGCGCCTGCGCTGCTGTCTTGTTCGCGATGCCAAACGTGGGTCACAGAGACCTGCTTTTCGCTCTCGCTGGGACGGCGCTTTTCGCGATGATGCTTGCGCAGCTCAGTCTCCCGCCGAAGCACGAAGTTCTGATAATAAGCACCGCAGCTCGTACCACCAACAACATACGAGGCCTCGAATTCATGAAGCACTCGCTCGACACGCAAATGAGTTATAAGAAGGAAAGCCGCAGCATATCCCGTGCAAGTTCTTTGTCATCGAGAGGCCCAGGCTTAAAGGTTGACACCATGAACACTTACTGATTCCAGAGATGTGCCTTATTTAGCCATCTATATTGTGTTTGCAGACGGCATTAGCATTTCGTTGCACTTAAATCATTACGGCAAAACTTTTATTTTCAACTCTGACAGGTCAATTTATCATCTTAGTACTCAAGCGCTTAGAGCTAAACGTGATTCCCTGTAGTTTTTTATCTCGCTCATTGTTTCCCTGGCCCCATGTGATTCAGTGGCGAGCTATTATTAAACGTTATGTAACGGATTTAGTAAAGTTTGCGACTTCTGTGCCAAGTGTATTACAACGTAGTTTCCCTCGAAAGTGCTATGTATGGTGAAACCTGCACCCCAAAGGTAGTTCGTTTTTGGAATAAGTACGACGCAGCTTCGAACGAAGTGTGGAATCGCGCGCTGCCGTGTGTTGTAACCCAATGCCACGCAGCTGGCAAATCTACCTCTGCATGGTTCTACGTAGCCGCCGCCGCACCCCTTTCTGATCTGCGCGCTGACCTTCCTTTATTGTACGACGCGATAGGTAATGGGTTAATGCCCATACAAGTATACGCGGAATAGGTCTTTTTTTAAATTGACATTCATAGACCCCTCGGAGACCTCGTACCACTACCGTAAGAGTGGTACCTTCTGCACCATACCATTAGTGCAGCGGTTAATTGGTGCGCCACAGCCCTGGGATGGCAGGCGCTGTCACCGGTGGCATTTCTGTGATCCAAGTGGATCTTCGCGAGCAGCATCGCGCGACCAATAATTTATCCGCCACCTACCAGGTTGCATGTAGACACCATCTTAGATGGGTGACATAGCCAATGTCTCTCTCTCTCTCTCTCTCTCACACACACACACACACACACACACACACACACACACACACACACACACACACACACACACACACACACACACACACACACACACACACACACACACACACACACACACACACACACACACACACACACACACACACACACACACACACACACACACACACACACACACACACACACACACACACACACACACACACACACACACACACACACACACACACACACACACACACACACACACACACACACACACACACACACACACACACACACACACACACACACACACACACACACACACACACACACACACACACACACACACACACACACACACACACACACACACACACACACACACACACACACACACACACACACACACACACACACACACATGCACGCACTGTCACCAGCAAAAGTACCTGAAGTGTCACCCGTCCGGCCTAGAAAGCTGTGTGTGCATTTCCAATCGCATATATTAAGCGTTAGTGGTCTCAAAAATTATTCGGCTTTTGTTTCTGATTTGTTTTTCTCTCCGCCCGATCAACTAAATGTGCCCGATTTGCTAAAAGCAATGTTGATTCTGACAGCAGCTATATATATGCTTATGATCACTGTACGGCTGTTAATTGCAGAATTTTTAATTCTCGTAAGGGCTCGCGGATGTGAACGGCTGCCGGTGAAGTGATCGAAGGCTCGCAGTGCTCTGTTCGTAGGCGGCAAGTGCGTAACTGAAGCGGCGTTGCCGTCATATGTTCAAAAATATTTCCGTCATTCTACCACCTGTAGCCCGATGATCATGCCTTCAGTAGTTATAGCATTTTTGGCGCAAAACGCTGTATAAACCGCGTCGGCAGGAAATGCATAACTGTAAGAAATGCACAGCGTATCGCACATAAATTAAAACACTTCACATTAGCGCATGTTTAAGCGAGATGCGACCTGTGAAAGCGTTTGATGAGCTGAGCACATCATTGCAGCCGGGACAGGGGTTGAAATAGGCGCGTATAGGACGGTATGCAACACCGAGATTGATTGACTTTCCACTGGTCGCAGGATGGCCCGGTCACACTACACAAGTCTAAAAGTTATCAACAATCGCAAATAGATGGAGTTAAAACCACAATTTATTAACTCGTTTGTGTGTGAATTTGCTAGTCTGACTTCATTAGTATGCCTTTTGTTTTGCGTCCGCCCACATGGCGCTTTTTCCAAGCGGCTAACCTTTCAGATGATGCAGACGACATTCGTCGAGTGCTAGCACTCGCATTGACTCAACTAGATCTTCATGACAAAAATCACCTACATACCTGCGTGTGTGAGAACGCGCTTCAGTATACTCACTTTCGGTTGTCAGACACTGTTGCTTTACCGCATTGCAATGCAATCTCGCGCTCTCTTCATACAAGTCGAAAACATGCTTACTTCCGCATAGCATTGGTCCTTCATCTGTACTGACATCACGAAATATCCGGCGCAGCTGCCGTTTTGAAAACCAGCAATGCTTTCTTGCATCTGGCACCATTCCGAATATGCACAGCTGCCAGCTGTATCCATGCGAACGCCGATGCTGCTGCTGCGATGCGTTGCTCCCTCTTTAGGCTTTGCACGCTACCAATTGGCCTTGGTTCCCCTTCTTCCTTCATCGTCACAAAAGTAAAAAACCAGTAAATCTTTGGCAGCGGTGGGATTCGAACCCACGCCCCCGAAGAGACTGGTGCCTTAAACCAGCGGCTTAGACCGCTCAGCCACGCTACCGACGAGCATACTTAGCTTGCGCGCGCATTACAAATCTTGGCGGGCTGTCTGAACTCTACGCGACGTATTTTTTCCCCTCTGTGTCACGCTCAGGCGCCCGCTGCTTTTCCGTTCTTCAGAGCTGGGACACCTTCAGGGAGGAGAAGGTAGATTTAGTGCACATGCGCTACAGAGTAAATATAAGGGGGAATAAAACTTTTTGAGAGGAAGGGGGAGGGGCTGCAGGCGCAAACACATTCATTTGGGACATACAGCATCTGCATGCATTTGTTGGTAAAATATTCATATCGAAAACTTAGAGCGCAAGTACATTGTGGCGGTCAGCGAAATTAGTGAAAGTGAAGAGAGACTAGGACGTGCGAAATAAACAGCCTATAACATGCCGTACAGGTGCAGACCGCTGCCATTGTGTGACAATAAAGGGTCATTTTTCAGGTTATTCCTGACTCTTCACAAGTGGAGCAAATGAAAGCTAGCAGTTTTTCCAGGGAAAAGAACATTGTATTCACGTCTACTGAAATGCTACTTCCCTGAGAGTCCAGACGCACGCCTAGCGGTACTGAACCTTTGCGTATTCACTACACCTTGCATGTCAGACAGCTAATAACCCCCAGTTTCAATGGACGCTCTTAGGCATATATTTGTAAATCTACACTCATTAATGGTAGACCGCAAGACGCATCTTTACCTGTAAAATTACCTTCGGAAGTATACAAGCAGGTCTCTCATGATGCCAAAGAGAGAGATAAATAACTGTAATGACCAAAGGATTAGGGACACGCAGGTCCCTGAGTCCCCACACTACCCCACTGCTCTATACGTTCATGAGTTCATGGAGTTCCATGTCCTGGGCGGCTCGGTCAGTGTCGATCTTTTGCCTGGCCGGGTCCATCGAGCGCAGTACGATCTCCCGTACTTCCCATGTTGCCAGGAGCTCCGCACCCCGCGGGGGAGGATCCGCAGGAGATTCTAGGAGAATGCGAGTAATTGTGCTAGTAGACGGCATAATTAAGTGAGCGCAGTGCAATCACTTCCACGATAGCCACAATTTGGGTAAAAGATAACAACGGAGAATATTGCCGAGAAAGTAAAAAAAAAGGAACATAACTTAATATTAAATAAAAGAGTGCTGTCGCAAGCGCAGAAGATTTATTCTCTCGATACTTCGCGCTCTTGTTTCAGGAGAGAAGAAAATAACAAACGCCTTCTTGTACAAAACACGCCCGTACACAACCCACTGTAGCGTTTCAAGGCTGATTTAACAGGCACTGGAGCTTTGAGGATAGTAAATGAGTCCGATAGAAGAGGCACACCCCGCTACAGTCCGCTGAATCTCTCCAGCTGCCGGCAGAGCTGTTCTGCCAACTGCGCCATCGCAGTTTCTTGCTGGCGTGCGTGAAGCTCCGTCCTCGCCAGGTGCCAACCACTGGCGAGACAGGTGAGCGTAACCGCGGCAGTTGTGCTTGCACCGTGCGTCGAGCCGCTGTACGCGACGACGAAGAATAGGCCGCACAGCTCGGCTGATTGAGTGAACGCGTGGAAGCTATAGGCAGCAGTGCACGTAGATTATCACTGATACGTGCATTTTGCATTTATTGATTGTGTTCGTACGACTATTACCTTTAAAGCGGCAGTTATCCCAAGTCCGAACTTGCCGGACTTCCCGGCTGGATTTGTAGCATTTTACCGCTTAGTCGCGGGCTTCTGCATAACACTTTGGCAGCGAATTTTGGATGATAAACGAGAGGAGAAAAATAATTTCACCCAAAAATACCTGGTTTATTAAAATACCCTCAGCTGAGCTCTACGCAGTAGTTCTGAAGGCGTTAAATAGCTCCCATTGACTTCATGATACTTCCTGTGCAACTCGGTTAGGGAGCGGCACATTGCGATAGGTTTTCTGGTAGCTGCTCACTGGTTGGATTAGCCGCATGTTCAAAAAAACAACAACATTGCTCTTATACCCGAGCTTATCTTGAAATGCAAATAACTAAAAGGTCAAAGGGAGCTGGTAAGAAAGAATTGTGAAGTAATTCCTTGCTTAGACTTGATAACACTTGAGTGAAATAAAAAGTTGTAAATGACTGCAATGTAGGCGTTTATGTGTGGTGTGTGTGTATGTGCGTGCGTGTTGTGCCCACGGGCGTATGTGCCCAAAGACATTGAAAATGTCACCTAAATTATTAAGACAAGGAAACGAGGAAGACATCTAAAAAAGCACAAGCGACGACTACGTGGAGACCCGAAGTTCCGCGCCCGTGAAGAGGAGTGGAGGCGTCAAACCCGAGAGGATCCAGCCACCACTAAGCCAGCTGTAGCACTAACAGTCAGGCAGCGGTAGCAACCAGGTGGCAACCAGCGAGCGTTACAATATGCAGCGTGTTTGATGATCAACTG
This sequence comes from Amblyomma americanum, assembly GCF_052857255.1. Classification (NCBI taxonomy): domain Eukaryota; kingdom Metazoa; phylum Arthropoda; class Arachnida; order Ixodida; family Ixodidae; genus Amblyomma; species Amblyomma americanum. Next base: position 127,146,918 of record NC_135500.1, read on the forward strand.
GCAATTTATAGTTGTCCCGAGCCCTGAAAAACATGTTTAGGAGCACGGAAGCAAAAAAAGAAGCATGATGCTTCAATTGCGAGAACACAAAACAGTAGCAATCCGAAGACAGCTAGCAATAGTAATCCGACGAATTAAGCACAACAGTCGTACAAATTATTGGTACTGCAAATACAATCCCTTGTAAACCGTGACGTTAATGCAAACTTATAAGCGGTAGCCTGTCTTTTGGTAGGCCACGTGACGAGTGTCAGACAACCTAGCACCATTTTCCCCCAATAAATTTAATTCTGTGATGTGTTAGTCTGATGGCGGTCGCCCACACTGTTAAAAATGTTTCAGGGCTTTAAATGATCAAAACAATACGCGTTTTGTTGTTTTTAACAGCTCGTTGAAAACGAACAAAAATTAGGAGGACTCGCGCTCCGCTAGAAGTGCATGACGCCATAGCGTTAATGGGTTAATGACCATATATGCGGAATCGATCATTCTCAACTTTACATCCATAGATACTTGGGACTCGTCATACCACTCCTGGCGCACTCGTGCAGCGGTTAAGAGGTGCCCTACTGCCCTGCGATCGCAGGTGCTGCCCCCGGTGGGGCTGGTGCGGCCTATGTTGCTCTTCCTTAGCAAACCTTCGCGACCAGTCATTAATTTAATTGCCACGTGTCACGGTGGTCGTTTTGCTCACAATCCGTTGGGCAGGTTGTGATGATGCCACATTGTCACGTGACGTAATAATAATAATAATAATAATAATAATAATAATAATAATAATAATAATAATAATAATAATAATAATAATAATAATAATTGGTTTTGGAGGGAAAGGAAATGGCGCAGTATCTGTCTCATATATCGTTGGACACCTGAACCGCGCCGTAAGGGAAGGGTAAACGAGGGAGTGAAAGAAGAAAGGAAGAGAGAGGTGCCGTAGTGGAGGGCTCCGGAATAATTTCGACCACCTGGGGATCTTTAACGTGCACTGACATCGTCGGGCGCCTTAGCGTTTTTCCTCAATAAAAACGCAGCCGCCGCGGTCGGGTTCGAACCCGGGAACTCCGGACCAGTAGTCGAGCGCCCTAACCACTGAGCCACCGCGGCGCGGACGTGACCTAACGCCGACTTGGGTTCGACGCCCAGACGACTACGCTGGATTTTCAGCTGAAGGTGCTCCCAGCGGGGGCCTTGAGCGGCCCAGGTGAACCTTACCGAGAGGCCAGTCATTAATTTAACTGCCATCTGCCACGGTCGGCAGGTCGTGTGACGCCGCAAGGTCACGTGACCTATGTGGCCCACCGGCCTCCTTGGTTGCTTTCTGAGCACAAGCTGCCTCACAACGCCGACGCCGACAACGGCGTCGCGTACAACGCTGACACCGGAATTTCTGGACAAGAAAGCGTTAAAGCGACTCTGAAACACCTTCCCAGAAGAGAACATCAACTCGCTCAATCACTGCACTGTGTTGCCATGAACACCTGAGCCAAGTAATACAGCTTTTCATGCAGCAGAGAACCCACAATCAAGCGCGAAAGTTGCCGAGCCCATCCCGGCGACTTTTCCATGCTCGCAACCTCCTTCATCGCTCGTACCTTCGTATACAAGTTGAGCGATGGCTATTGGTTAGATTCTTTGAGACGTCAGGCAGCTGCCGTGACCGCGGCCAATAAGTCGCGTAGCTTCGGAGGGCCAGGGAGCTTCGCCCCCGAGGATAGGGCCGTCGGAGGTGCGCCGACCTTCCAGCGTGCAAAAAGTGCCCAGAGGAGAGGGAAAGGCGCGAACAGGCTGAAATTCATATAACTGAGCTTCTTCAAAGCGCATTGAAAAAATTCTTCCTGGACGGCATTCGTGAAGCGGCGTGCTTCTAATTAACGATATTGCTTTAAAAAAAATTAAGTACAAATAATGGCTCAACACGCTGCGGCGCGACGCACGCAGCATCAAACGACAAAGGTTTCAGGACACGTAAGCAGTTTTCTCCAAAAACAAGCCTTCTTAGCGCGCAAGATTTTTAGAATATGGGGACGCTGTCGATTAAGGGGATATGTTAATAACGTGACGCCAGTGCGCATGCGCAGGAGAATTACCCGAAGGGCTTTAGTGTACTCCGCCTGCGCACTGGCGCCGCACATGTCTCATTGCCCCCTAATTCTTTGGGTTCCTCTATTCTAAATGTGCGTACTCTATATGCTTTATACGTGAATGGTACGGGAACGCGTACTGCCGCACGCAGCGGCAATGACTCCGAGTGCGACATGGAGTGATTTATTTGTCGGTAGTCATATGTGTTGCAATCTGGGCTTTTTTTTTGCCGATAATATTTGAAAGTTTTTATGTTTTTTTTAACAGTACGACAAACGTCCTTGAGCTGCTTCAGATATGCCAGGTTTTCATGTCCACTTTCCTGGTGCATTAAACAAGAAATTCGTTTCGCAAATGTGGCATTTATATCTTCTTATTCGTCTGAGTTACTGAGCATTCATATTGATTTTTCTGTAATTCAGCAATTAAAGCATCTTTTTTTTGTCGCCTTTACCATTTCTTCCAAAATTTCCAATATTTCTCGAAAACAACTCGAAAAAAAATTTTTTTAGGCCACCTAAAACTTCGGGAAATTTTGCATCTAGCTGGTCCCCCTCTCCAGGCGACTTTGCCAGTGCGACGACCGCCGGCAGAAGGTTAAAAAATATCGGGAGGGCGTGGGGAAGGCTGTGCGGCCTGACGCAGGTGGCCGTAGCCTAAGCGCCGCCGCTAGGTTATAGAAATTTCGCGCGTGTTTATGCAAGAGCCAGTTGCGTGAGTGCAGGAGGTTATCGATTATGCTTTGCCGAAGGAAGACGGGCTCCGACGCATGGTAAGCCGCCGTCCGCAGTCAGCTCTGGAGCTGAGCTGCTGAGTGTTTAATATCTGTATTGCGTGCCTGTGCAGCCTATAGCGTCGTTTAAGTGATCGTATTAAGTTCAATTTCGCCTTTTATTTTTCAATTTATTGCCCCTGCGCAATGGTCTTCCTTACTAACGAGTCTGGGCTATGCGGACAGGATTCGAATTATTCAGGAAACGGGACTGATCTGCAGATGAGCTGCGTAGGACATTCTTGGCCCAGCCGGAATATGCATCCAAAACTACACAACTGGCGCTGGGAGGTAAAAGCCAGGGCCCAGGAGAAGCGCCTAGTCAGAAGGGCAGGCACGGTGTACGTGGACGCCTCCAGCTACTCGGGAATAAGGGCGACAGTAGCCTCAGTGGTCGACCACGCTCACCGGGAGGTCACCAGCGCCACCTTGCACTACGAGAACCCAAAGGAAGAAGGAAAAGCAGCCATTGCTGTCGCGATGGTCGAAGGCTTCTTAAGGGCTACTCATTACAAAACTGTCACGCGCTCTCAGGCAGCCTGCCGGAATTATCTAAAGGTAGAATCAGCAAGCCAGCCCTCCATATCCTACGCCAAGGCTCCACGACCGCCATCGGTGAGCACTAAGTTACACGGATACCAGGACATGCTGGCCTGGCTAGGAACTGCGCGTCGGATGCCGTAGATCGAAGATACACTAACCGCTTGTACCGTGAAAGCAGTAGTTCTGATGTATGGGGGTATCTTGTAATAACGTGGATAGTGGAAGATGGCCCTACCGTCACCGCACAGCCAGGTCACTAAAGAGCAGGCGACCATTTGGATGTGGCTCCGGATACTCCTACTTTGTACATACTAAGCGAAATTCCCCCAGCTGCCTATAGGGGCGCCTGTTCGCTCTGCTGGTAGGTGCCCACATTATAACACACCTCGTGACATCGTGGGGCTGCCAACGTAACTAGGTAGTCCCCAGTATACAAAACCTATCGCAGAAGCAGCGGGAGGAGGCTTTGTGCAACTCAAAGCTGGAAAGCAAGGGACGCCTGGTGGACCGGGCGGTAGCTGTTACAGTCTATACGTAGGGACCCTGGACTATAGGGGCTCCAACCATCGGCCGAGAAGGCTTAGCTCGACTCAGAAAACTTTTGCATTCATTCATTGATTCTAGCCTGCTCTCCGAGTGTGAACAGTCCTTCATAATCACGGGGATGTGCGCCTGATGTTATCCATGAAACCAAAGTGAATTAAGAAAAAGATACATGTCCTGTGCAGAAAAACGCACATGTATTACAATCATCGTTGGCAAAATAAAGAATGAGGCCTTGGAAGCATATCAAAAAGGAAAAGTATTTTATTCAGTAATGTGATAAGCTACCGAATTACGAAGCCCTAATTCCTTCTGTGGCATACATTAAATAGTGTCTGGTGGTATCTTTGAACGATATTTTCATTTTATAATACAGGCATTGATACCCATAGGAGCGACGCTCTGCGGGTAAATGAGCTTGAGAGAGATCCTCTTATCAACTAGCATGACGACCAGTCTGTCCAATGTGTGGGTAGACAGCAGTAGACGACCGCCCGCCGCATGTCTTGAACCCTCGTACGTGTGGCTAAGCTTTTACTACAAACTTTCTGGATGGCTAAAGCCACTGAAGGCGAGGAGAAATGCGTCTATGAAGATAATTACACAGTTAACTGCGTAATCCACTCTAGAATAAGTTACTGCAGGGACAGTAGAAGAGTTTAGCCCGTGCTGTGCATCAGGGTTGCCCAGGCACATACTTTGAGGGGCCGTAAAGGGCGCGAAAATGTTAATGCTGTTTCAGAATCAAAGCTCGAGTGCACAATGCGGTTGTGATCGAACATGCCATTGGTGTTTCGCAGCTTTCATACAGGAAAACCAGTAAGCACAGTTGTCGATCCACGCTTGCCAATTAGCTTTCTTTAATACGTCGCAAAGAACAAATGCATAAATATTAAGCTTTGTACATAGCGCCATCACTGGAAAAATTACGCGTATGAGCGAATGATTAGCTCGTTGAGGCAGAACATCTTCAAGTCACATTACAATAGCAGAATCAAAGGTTTAGTGCCAAATTGCTAAAGTGCACGGATACATTTAAGGCCGAGTGCAAATGAAATTGCATGAACTTGCTCTCAGACAACACTGACGAGGGAGGTGGTAATGTGGACACCTTTGACAAAAATCACACCAACGCATGCCTGTGGTCTTAGGCTGAAACTCACACATAAATTACAATCTTGACACTCGGGCGATCGAAAGGGAAGTTCTGATGCGGAATTTTGTCCATTTTTAAAGCACAGTCTTTGCGAGCCATGTAAGAAATTATTGTCGACAAAACGCCTCTATTCAGGCCAGAGAACATAAATGGTGAGTAGTGAACGTTGTATCCTGATACGCTGGTTCTTAGCTGTAGATAACGCAAGGTAAATGCCAGCGTTACATCGACCGCCAGCGGCGATACAATGGGGTGTTTATGAAAAAAAAGCCTATTGACAAGAGCCTTCGCATCATGTTCTTGCCTACCAAATCACCTCCTTGAAAAAAACCTCATAGAAGCTCACAATATTAACAAATATATTTTCCAACGAACTTAACACGTTCTACACCCAAATATAGTCTAAACTTACACTTCGACTCGCAGGCTCATGTAACGGGCTATCACACTTCGAAAAAGCGGCACTTTACCCCGGGATTCATATTTGATCCAGGCCGGCAAGAAAAGGCCTTGGCGAATGGTTCAAAGTTTTTCACAGCACTGTTACACAAGGGTGCCGATTGTCGGCCCGATAATTCCACCTCACAAGCCATCAGGCAAAACGTGAGAAAAAATATTTGTTCGGCGCTGTACTTCTCTAAACCCTTGAGAGGAAGATCATTTTCTTCATCTCGATAGGTCACATACGCTGCATAGACTATTTCCAGGGCTGGTAGAGAGGGAAACATTAACTCCACAGCGGACGGCGCCACATCGGGACACGACACGTTGTTCCCCAGCGTCATGACAATCGCACCTTCGGATGGTCGATTTGTATCGCCACCGTCGTCGAGCAACATCGTCAGGAAGTTGACTGCCTGCACGACCTCTCTGGCGTAGATGTAGCCAAGGCCTCCGTACAGCATGGCACTTGTACCGCTCTTGTAGTACAGGGGGGGGGGGGGGGGCACCAGAGCAGCGAAGGAAATAGACATGACTTCGAGTACGGGATCGTACCACGTCACTGTTGTCGTGTCAAGCCGCGGAAGCCTGTTGACCGCGGCATGCTGTTCGCTGGCAACAGATGGCTGTAGGGCCTCTCTTAACGAGCGCCACCACGAGAATATGTTTGAGTCGTTGAAGGACGATACGTAGTTAGTGTAGATGTTGCTTGGGTTTTTTCCGAAAACGAAAGCATCTTCAGGCCATGTGACGGCAGTCATCCGCAGCAGCATAGACAGCAGGGCGCCCTTGACGGGACTTCGAATCTTCGACGATGTGCGGACTTTCTCCACAGCCGTGAAATGGACGTGCTCCAGGTAGCGCTTGATGGAACGCCGCTGCTCGGAAGCAAACTTGGCCTGGCTCACAGCGGCGAGGAGCAGATAATCTGTCGCCTCGATGTGAATGGCGCAAACTATCTTCTGGAACTGGGCACCCAGCTTGTATACACTTGCATAATTAAATAACTGGTTGCTCGCAAAGATGCCAACGATCTGCAAGAACCACCACGACGTGTGATAAACAATGGATCTGGCGTCGCATGCGTCAAATAGTGTGCTAACGGCAGACAATATTTAGCCGTTTGTCGCTAGGAGTACGTCGTGAATTTCGATGGGAGGAGAGACGTTGAAAGCGGACTGCACAGGGATCACCCAGTCGTCCGCTTTTAACTGCGGGATAAGAGACGGCAGCTTCTCAAGTTCCATAGAAGTGGGAACGAAGATGGACGCTCTGTTTGCGTGGCTCAAATTTCCCAACACGTGGCTCTGGATGACGGTACTTTCAACCAGGATCTCTTGGTAAGTTGGTGTGGGTGTTCGATGGAAGAAGAACTCTTCGTGAAATAGGTATAAGTAACCCGGATAGACGTCCTGGTTAGATAGAAGCTCTCCGTGCAAGATCTCCCATATGAAAGGAATGGCAGATGGCATGACAGTGAGGGTACGATTCCGGGCCGCTCGCGAATGCAGAAGGTCTATGCGAAACCAGAGCGGAAGAGCCCATCGCACGGCTAGCTCGATCAGCGCAACAAGTGCCCTGGAATAGCCGAGTGATTCACTACCTTCCTCCTCGGTAGGCCACGCGAAGCTCTTGTTGTGCACGAAGTGAATCAAGCTGATGACCGCGTCTTTGTCGTTGCCTTGCCTGTTGAGACACGAATGGACGAGGCGCATCGGCCTTTTCATAACGTCACTTTCATGCCGTGCCGTCGCACCGGCGTCCTCGATGTTCAGTATCCAGTCCATGACCACATGCGGCACAACACTCCAGGCCAACCCACGATGCCTGTTAGCCCATGTGGAGCAGACAAAGAGGCCAATGTCCTCGCAAGCTTTGGCTGCAGCCTGACTCTTGGCCGAGTGGAGAGCATTGGCGTGGAGGACGCAGTCACGCGCGTCGCAAACTGCCTTTCGAACAGGGTCTTTTTCGAGCAGAGGCAGCACAACGAACACGAAGAGGAGCATCAAGATACAAGGCAGACACAGTGCCAATGCGGCCAGGATCCACTGCGGTACCGTGAACTCCTTGTACGGCGCTCGTGATGTGTGGCCTGGATAGAAGCTCGGCATCTGCGTGTAATCAATGGTTCAATGGTCCGTGATTCAATGTTGACAACTGCTTTTTTGTAAAGTTGTATCCAACTATAGTAGCGCATAGCATTTGTCAGCGTATCTTGCTGGGGGGGGGGCTATGCGGGGGGGGGTGAGTTTGGCAGGGTATCTCGATACGCTATTGTTAGCATGTGCGAAATGAAGTCTGGAGGTACGGCGACCCCTCAACCATTGCACGCGGTGGTGGGGACCATCCTCCCTAATGTAAAGCGCCGTCAACTTTGTTATCATGCTGAGGGGGTATTGCACATCCACCACAGGGAGGAACCTGCATGTTTTCATTCACTGGGGAAGTCACCTTTCTCGATCTATCCTCGTCTGACGCTGATGGGACGCGTCTTCCTACCACATAATTGACTTTTACACAAATGCTATGCGCTAGAAAGCTGATGTGATGCGATACGCACTCAGGTAAAAACGGTTATGTCCAACTGAAGAACGGGCTGATTTGATAGGCGAAGGCCGCGGGGTCGCCAGATTGGCTAGCGCCCTGTCCGGCCGCCGCCACTTTGCTGTGTTAACAAAAGGGCGGTGAGTTCCCGTTGGGCCACCTTCCACTCTTAGGGTAATTCCGCCTTTGTTAAGCAGCACGACCCGACTCAGCTGAAGAGCCTTGCAAGCCTTCGGGGTGCTTGTTTCAGGGGGTCGACAACAGTGGAGATTGATTTGTCCGTCCAGATTAAAACTAATCAACGTAATTGACCTCGAGAAGCCGCTGTTTGTTTGATGGAAAGGAGTGTCGGAAGAATGCTGCCGAGTAGTTTTTAAGTACGAATGAAAAGATTTCGGCTGACCATGCCGTGGTGTTTTCAACCGGACAAAGTGCGTGACGTCACAGTATGAGTGCAGATGCCTTTTATATCTTAGAGGAACTGCCTGGTCGCTTTCCTGGAGCCGCATCTATACGCTGTGCCAATACGTCGCCCAGCCGGCGCCCAGTAGTTTTCGCCGACACTGGATTAGCTCCGATAAAGCTCGTCAAACACATCGTCGAACTCCATCATTTGCCGGCACCGGTCCGCCAGTGCGAAATGTTGGCGGGAGGTCCTTATGCAAGAGCTGACCATCATGAGTGTGTCTGTCAAAATCAGCGTTGGGTCTTATACCAGAGCCTACGTCACTGACAGCAGCCATCAACAGTAGAAGACTAAAAGAATGGAAAATAAAATGCATTGCTAGAAAAAAACGGTCGCATGTGTCTTCCGATACATGTTTTCTATTCCAGCGGCGGGTACACTGCCATTGACGGCCGCCGCCGTCCACTTCACTTCTCAACTATGCCTATGATATGGAATGTCTCGCTTACATTGGCGGCGTCTTGAATCAGGTCAGCGTCACATGCATCCTTCGGACCGGCAGCCTTGACTGCCGCCTGGGGTGCAGCCGCCTCAATATTTGCCATCACGCCTGGCACGTCGACAGCCGTTGCAGCCATGGCGACCAGCTGTGTGCCTCGTCGGAGCACTGGTGGCAATCAGAAGAGAGGCGGGATGGTGCAAGCGTGAGTTGGGAACCTCGCTTCCCACTTTCAAATGGGCCACATATCAAAATAACGCGTCTATGGTTCGCTAGTCTCTTGCAATGACAAAGATGTGCCGGCAAGAAAGGCACTCCGAACAAGAGGAAGCGCACAGCGAAGAACTGAGCTGCAACAAACAATTCTATTCTTCAAATGTCGACGTTGTGTCCTCAAAAAAAAAAATTAACATGGTAAGGAAGCACGCTCACAGAACAGGGCACAAAGAATTCAGCAGCAGTCGCTAATTCTCTGCAGCGATAAATGCAAGGAAGGTAAATTTAACTCATACTGGATATAGCAATTTAACATTGCTGTTGGATAGTAAAGGCATGTTTTTCACGCGAATGCTCCATCGAGGCCACATTCAGCGCCAAACATGGCAATATGAAAGAGGAAGAACAAAAAGATGTTTTAGTTGAAGATTCAACACCTGCTTCGATAGCAATCACTTAAATATTGAGACGACCGCTCTTCAAAAGTGGTAACTAACAACGTTTGCACAACATCCTTCGGTCTTTATGTTTTTATGATCGTGTTTTTGGCCAGTTTGCGTTTCTCTCTCTCTCTCTTTTAGAGACAATTTACTGAACAAGAGCACAAGGAAACGTTGAAAAAAAAAGCAGTCAATTATGCCTGTCGACGTCGCGGCTATTGGGTGCAGACGAGGAAATAATAATGAAACACTCGGAACGCACATCACAAAAGGAGTGAATAACTTTGCAATTATTACACTTAGCTTGCAGCATATAAATATTGAATTGCAGGCACCGGTGTAAGAGCCGAGACATTTTTTTAATTCCGCTGTCGTAAGGTTCAAAGATGGTATGGAATTCGATAAGAGTTTAATGAACCGAAGGTACTCATATGCAAAGGGACAGGTGGAAAGATCTAAACAAAATTAAAGAAATCAACTGGAGAGTGTTAAGCGGTCACACTGGTAAAATATTTGATTCGCGGGGGTATTAGTGGACAGTCCATAATAGTGAAATGGTGACGTAACAAATCTTATATCCACAGGTTAACTTTTTCGAAGAAATACATGATGCGCGAGCCAGGTTTTGGTAAAGAAATTTGCAACGAACTCATTAGCGAGTTTTTGACTGAAATTATTTTAAATGCGCTAACTGTACCGCATTGACGCAAATACACATGAATTTTCGTAGGAATGATGTTCGGTGAAGATTAAAGTTAGGTATAGTGCTTTCAAGTAAAGAGCTGGAAATTCCATGTTACTGCCCGCTTTTCTGGAGAAAGTAGGAAAATCCAGTACGCTTAAGGTGACGTGCACCATAAAAAAGACAGTATCTCAAACAAGGATGTCCCAGTCGAAAGTAAAATTTTACTTAGTGGTAACAGGCATACGATACGGTATTTCCACACATTTATAACGCCGATATCTCGACCCTCCTTGATAGTGATCTCCATTTCTCTGTTAGTGTACGTGTCACTTTTACCGTGGGGGATGTTAGATGTCATAATTTTTCTGCGCACTTTCTGTACTGGTAGCGCAGTGTAAGACCATAGATATATTCGTACTCGCGAATAAGCGGATTGAGGAAGCTTGTGAGGAGTCGAGGCGCCGCATTTTGTGCATCCGCCATGCGTCTTAACGCATGCAGAGGCGCACCACGTCATGAAGCATTAAGTGGGTTTGGCTTCCATTCCGGCATTATCCGTCTGTGGTCCAGAAATCGCGGCGCGGTTGACTCCGAGACCAACGTCAGGACAATTTCCATCGTGGTCGAGAGTGACGCTAAAGAGAGAGCAGAAGCAGGCGCAGAAATTTCTGTGGCATATGCATTCAGATTCAGGACAGAATATACCAGGTGCGCCGAGATGGGTTCAATCATGCACCGACATGTAGAGCCATCGAATGAGTGATGCCAGCAAGCAAGCTAGACGGGTCTATGCAACAGATTTCGGAGACAGTGAAAGGGAACTGCTTGAAATATATTCATGAATACCTAAATAACTTATCCATTTCCCGTAAATGCAAAAGGAGGTGGGCGGAGAGGATTCCAAGAGAAAGCAAGCACAGCAGGGTCGGCAGAAAGGCAGGTAGGCGGATGAAATAAAGATTGAATCGGAGTGGAAAACGTTTATTGTCAGCAGTGAACCCTAGAGGGCCCTATACTAGATGGCCTCGAGCCCGTGGTTCTCGGTGATCTTGTGAACCCACTCAGTGGCCCGGACTTGGGTCAAAGGGCCTGAGCTGGCCAGTATAGCCTCCCACCGCTCTAGAGAAAGGACTGGTAGTAGGTCCGCCGGTGGCGGTTTCTTTTTGCGCCCTCAGGTGACGTGGTCGTATCCAGACTATCTCGCCGCATTCTTTGCACGTCGGATTGTATTGCGTTGGATACATGAGTGCTATGGACGAGCTAAAAAACTTTCGTGTCTAGACCCGACGCCACGTTACCTCCTGGCTTTTGTCCAGCTTTTTGTCTGGTTGCGGATAGATCCTCCTTTCTAGATTAAACTGACTGCTGCAGGCATCAAAGGATATGAATGCATCTAGTGAAATTTGGGGGCGCTAACCGGCTCACAGCTCTGCTGACATAACCTCAAGCTATAGTGTGAGCCAACTCGTTTCCCCTGTTCCCAGAGTCTGCCGGCACACATATCACTTCCACCTCTCTTTGGTTCCAGTCTTGATGTCTTAGGATTCGTTCTGCCTGCTGGGAGATCATATCCCACACGAAATTGTTTATAGCGACCTTGGAGTCGCTAATTATGGTGACTGCTTTGTGCTGACCATTGCTATGGCGACAGCCGCCTCCTCCACTGTCCCCGAGTTTTGTGTTTACCGCACCAGCCTTTAGTTTCACCCGAGTCGTTTCCGTCCACGACCACAAAGGAGTCGCCTCCTTCGCATTCCGAAGCGTCTACGTAGGCTGCGTATTCCGAGCCTTCTAGCTTGGCTTCAAGGGCCCTTGCTCTTACTCTCCTCCTGCCTTCGTGAAAAGCAGGATGCATGTTTTTTGGAATTTCTTTAATGCTTTAATAGTGAGTAATTTTCTGTCATCGGTCGGTAATTTTGTCCGCGCGTTTATTTCCGGGATTCTATCATGTAGTCCTAGGTTGCTCAGGATCTTCCTCATCGCGACTATGGTTGCCTCACATATATGCGCCTCAAGTAGTTTTGTGGTGATGTTGTAGACCCCCCGTTTAAAAAGTCCTTCCGTAGGGGTGCAGTGCGGGAGGCCCAAATCTGCTTTACATCATTGACTTATGATCGTCTCTGTTTTGTTCTTTTCCGGCAGCCCGAGCTTCAGGTAGGGAATGGCGTATACTGTTCTGCGTATCACAAAAGCTAGAGCGATTCGCCACAGATATTTCTCATTGACTCTCCGTCTTTTGTTATCTATTCGCATTATGAGCCTGGTTGTCATGTTAATTGTCGACTTAAGTCGGTTTATTTTCGCTGTGTTCTTTCTATTGTCCTGGATTATCAGTCCTCGAACCCTGATTTTATCCACTCTAGCTACCGTTGTCTCATTTACATCTGCGAGAATGTCTCCTGCGTTGCTGTCGCGTTTGCTCGCCCCTCGGATTTGCTTGGCGAGCATTTTAACCCTGCCCATTCCGCGTATTACTCGACAATGATGATCGCCTGTTCGAGATTGTCTTCTATTTCCCCATCGTTTCCTGTGTCCGTCCATATTTTTATGTCGCCCGCATATAGCGTATGTTTTATCCCGTCGACAGTCTTCAATAGCGGCGGTAGGTTCTTCAACGCCAGGTTGAATAAAAAGGAGAGTGCATTGAGCCTAGCGTGGTGCCCTTGTCTCCCAGCTTAAAAAGCTGGGGCTTGATGTCTCGTAGATTTATTCCTGCTGTTCTTTCGAACCCTAACGTAATCGTAGGCCTGAGTGCCAGGGGCAATCTGCGCCAGAATATTAAGTATATCCTCGTGTTCACGTTATCAAAGGTTTTTGTATGTCGAGGCCCAGTATAGATTTGGCGCCCCATTTGTTGGGCAGGTCTATGGTGTCTGCTTTGAGCTGGAGCATGACGTCCGGCGTGGAAAACCTGCCACTAAAGCCTAGCATTGTTTAGGAAAATACCTCCTTTTCCTCTGCGTATTCCTGGAGTCTTTAATATTACATGCTCTATCGGCTTCCCCAGGCACGCTGTTATATAGGTCTGAGGTTGCCCATTTCAAGTTTCTTCCCGGGTTTTGGAATAAAGATCACTTTGGCGTGTTTCCATTCCTAAGGTAAGACTGCCTTGTTTCCATATTTCATTAAGGTAGTCTTTGACTGCCGTGGCCGAGACCAGATGTAGGCTCCTTAGCATTTTGTTGGTTGCCCCATCTTAGTTCTCAGTTGACCCATTGCTCTTCATACCTCCGCTATCGAGATGTCCTCATCTAGCTGTGCGTTCTCTGCTCCTCGGTAAGGTGAGAAAAACCTTCTTTGTCTGTGTTAAAGTGTCTGCTCCTCAGTCCCTCTAATAGGTCTGCGGCCGTTCCCTGGTATCCGTGAAGCAATCTTTTCAGCTGCCCTTGTGCCGCCTACTTAGTTTGCCCTGGGCCTAGCAAGTGGCGAAGAAGATGCCATGTGTTCTTGCACCCTAGCTTTCCATTCATTTCATTGCAGATATGTCCCCAGTGTTGACTATGAAGCTCGTTTGTGTGTCTTCTTTTTTTTTTAGTGTAGATATTCTCTTTTCAGTCCTTCTATTTTGCTTCTGCTTTTTCCACCTCTTCATGAGGCTCTCGTGTGCTTCCCATATAAGGACCAGCCTCGAGTCTGTGAAGTCACGCCCAGTGCATGGTTAGAGTCTGCATAGTGTGTCTGCTTACGTTTCTTTTGACTGTCTCGGCCCATTGATTTAGATCCGTGATCTCACTCGGAGTGGTTCTGGACCTGATTTTTCCGAGTATGCCAGTCTGCCAGTTTCGTATTGCGCAGCTTCCCCTTCATCGGCCTGGTTTGTGTTTCAAAGATATAGTGATCGTTACCCAATGTGTGTCCTGCGTTTGACCACCTCTCACCCTGTGGGTCTTTGCCTAGCGTCAAGTCCGGGAACGTGTTTACAGTGACGCTATTGACTATTCTCGAGGGGGCTTGCGGGTTGTTTAGTAACGTCGGCCTGAAGTTTTGAATTTGCGTCCATAGTCTGTTTCCCTTGGGGGAAACCGTCCGGCATCCCCATGCTGAGTGCGGGGCGTTAAAGCCACAGTGGTAACAAATCCTCTCTTATTAGATTGTCTAATGGCTTTCCGCACGAGGTCACCAGTCATGTCCCCTGGTTAGTCGGTGAGTTGCATGTATCCAGATTAAAGAGACTCTTGTCCCCATTAGTGTTTTGGAGTAGTTCTAACATCACGTAGTCCTCGCTTGTGTTTTCGAGTGCGTGTTGTGTTGCAATCAGATTTCTCTGCACAAGCGTGGCCGTGAACGACTTGGGTTTGTGCTCCCCTTGTACATCTAGCGGTGTGTACGCGGTGTAGCCGGTTAATTTGACCATGTCGCTTGCTTCCTGTAGCACGATAAAGTGCGGTGCGTTTATGCTTTTTTGAATATATACCTGCAGCTTCCCTCTTTTTGACTGGAGGCCTCTGAAGCTCCTCCGGCAGATTCTAAGGTGCTGGCGAGAGGCCATGACGTCTTATAGAGGCTGCATGTTGCTGCGGCTGCAGCGATTAGAGAGAGCTGCAGCAAATGGAGGGAGCCTGGCTTCTATGCTTGCTAGTGGGCCATAATTTGCTGGAAGCAAGCCATGGTTTGTTCCCTGAACATGAATCGCCGCAGTCAGATTAAAAACATGCACGTTCGGCTATTTTATCTACCCTAGAGGTGAGGGCATCAATACTAAAGTCGTGAGAGTCAGCCCACTTCAAGAGCGTGTCCATGTCGGACCTAAGCTTGCTTGGGCACTGGTCGATGCGTCCTCATTTGGACTTTCTACTATCTTTTTGGGCGTGCTGTCTTCGGTGTTTCCCTATCTTTATGGGGTAGAGATCTCTGTCTCTCTTAGCGAGCTCCTCTACCAGTACCTTCTCCCGAGCGGTTTCCCAAGGGTCGGTCTTACCCAGCCAGCTCACTTTTTTGCCTGTGCCTCTGTTTTTGCTTGAACCTATTCCTTCGCTCGAGCTACTGTCTGTCAGGACCCGTGGTGGCGCCTCCGCTCTCCGGCAATAGTGGGAAGGAGCTCGATTTGCTTCTCCTGCGGTAGCCTTTGCGGTTTTCGTTGTGGTTCCTGGTCCTCGATATTGGCTGGTGTCCGGAGTCATGTTGCCGCTGGTCGTTGTTGGCTTAATACGGTTTTATAGGGCTTTATAAGCCAGCCTAGATTTGCAGTTCCGGCTACCGGTTGTGTGCCTGGACGTCTTCATATGCTGGTTGCGTGGCCGCGCATGTGGCCTGCACAAGCTGACGCGGCACGTAATCGTTCAAATTCCAGCCTCTGGGCCTGAAGATTATTTTATATTCGCTCTCTGAGAGCTTTGGCATCGGTGCTTTTTTTCGGACGTTGGGGTCTTGCCTCTTATTCTGAGTATTACTGGATTTCTTCTCCCCAGCGCTGTGCTAGCCATCGTTCCCGCCGAAGTTCCCGGCGGTGTTCGTGCTAGCGTTTCCGCTGGCGTTCGCTGGCCTCCCGCATTTTTTCACCATACGGTCCTGCACGTCGAGAACGATCTCATACTCACCGTTTTAAAATTCCGAGTTGCCCAGTTCGTCTCCGTCGGCGGCGTTTTATATCGTGGTGGTCTCAGGGCCGCCCCCCACCCCACGGGGCCGGCTCCTGGTGATGCACGGGTTGCTACGTTAGTTCCGGGCGTTAGTTCTAGCCTGCTCTCACGCGTCCAAAAGGTGAAAAAGTCCCATGCAATGCGAAATAGACCACCGTTTCCCGAAATCCGGAGTCCTCTTGCACAGAGTAACAATCCGGATCCTTTCGCGATGGTTTTCGGTCCGCAGGCCCAAGTTGAATGCCGAAAAATGGCTTCTTGGCGGGAGTGCTTGCGACGCACGTCCGCACCGCCGGCTGGTATAAAAAAATTTTTCAGGGGAAAGGAAATGGCGCAGTATCCGTCTCACATATCGGCGGACGCCTGAACCGCGCCGTAACGGGAAGGGATAAAGGAGGGATTGAGAGAAGAAAGGAAGTGAGAGGGAACCCGTAGTGGAGGGCTCCGGAATAATTTCGACCACCTGGGGATCTCTGACGTGCACCAACATCGTGCAGCACACGGGCGCCTTTGCGCTTCGCCTCTATCGAAACTCGGATGCCGTGGTTGGGTTCGAGCCCGGGTACTCCGGATCAGAAGCCGATCGCCTTAACCACTAAGCCACCGAGCCACCGCGGCGGGTAGACGTCGGTCTCGTAGAATGGAATCGTAGAATTAAGGAGACTACTGATCCGGAGTTCCCGGGTTGGAACACGACCGCGGGTTCTTTCACTCCCTCCTTCATACCTTCTCTTACGGCGCGGTTCAGGCGTCCAACGATGTATGAGACAGATACTGCGCAATTTCCTCCCCCCCCCCCCCCGAAAAACCAATTATTAGAATTAAGGAGATTGCAGGGATACAGTGGCCACACCCTGCAAAGGACAGGGTTAGTTCGAGAAACATGGGACAGGCTTTTGCTCTACAGTGGGCGCAGTTATGCTGATGATGATGACGGATGATGAAAACTAAAATGGACTTCAGAATGTGCGCTCTCTTAATCTGGAGATGGGATGGGCAGGAGGAAGGACGATTGAGAACATGCTCATATTATAACATATACAGTAAATATGAGTGAGTAAAGATACCAAGAGGCACGTGAGAAATAACACTGTGTGTGTAACTACACTCTTCTCCTGGCAATGAAGCATGAGGCTACAGAGTGGGACCACTTAGTGGCATACTTCAGGCACAAATGAAAAAAAAAGGCACTCTGCCGACACAGTTTTTTTTTTCATTTGCGGGTGCAGTATGCCACTACATGGCCCCACTCTGCTGCCTCGCACTTAATTGCCAGGAGATGAAAGTAGTAACGTTGCTTATAAAATTTCAGGGGACATAAAAGAGACGAGATATCTTGGAGAACAGAGGGGACGTTCGGAGTGGCTTCGCGCAGAAAGCACTCCTGAAGGATGCGCGGACGGGTCCTGGAAGGAATCGAACTCGCGACGTGCCACGTTTCGCGTCCAGCGTTCCTACAGCCGAGGTGTCCCTGCTCGGCTGTTCTGACCTAACCGGAACAAAAAAAAAAAACATTGGTTGAGCGCACCCTGGCAGCGGCCGACGTCACTGGTGTCCCGTACTAGGGGCAGCACCTAGTGTTTGTGAGGGCCGTCTCATTAGGAGTCGGACTAATGATACCTCCCTGCACGTACTCTTTTCTCGAGGCAATAAATGTCTTTCACCAGCTCCACTTACAGCCGACGCTGTACGTGTTATGCTCACCGGGCTGGGACAGAGCCGAGACCATAGATATCACCTCGGACTTCATTTCTCCGCCCTCCGGTGGACACTGTGCAGCGGGCTCCAAACCGACCACGCCGTTACTGGATGCCTCGCCTACGCAGGTGCCTGTCGCCGCTGTAGAGGCTGGCGGCGTTGCTTCCTGCGCTTGCTTGTTGTCTGAGGTGTGGATGTCAGCACGGGCACCACCTCGCATCTCAATGCCGAGAACATTGGATGTCTGTGGCTCAACCTGATTTGCTCCTTGAGGTCTGAAAAAGAAGATTTCAGGAACGGAACGTGAGAGGAGTGCTGCGGTGGAGATGCGAAGAGTTCAACATCGCAGTTACTAAATACTCGCGTCGTCAGTTTTGAAGTATTCTCAATTATCGGTTAACAGCATACGGCCCCAGTCATCATGCGCGATATTGCCAACGCCGCACAGAAGGATGGAAATTACGCGCGCAAGCTGCGTGCTTGAGCACGAAGCTCTTCACACTTTGCCGGCGAACAGAAATTCGTGAGGGTGGTCCCGCACGGCGTGAGTGGACCGGCAATTGGAATCGAGGTACACTTCTTGATGATGGTGATCATATGATGGTGTATCTTTGGTGCAGTGAGTGACCAGCGGTGCAGTTGTGTATATTTGGCGGTTATGGTGTATGTATACTGTGTAGTGACCACAGTTCAGTCCTAACGGGGCACAATGGCAGCGCCCGTCAACCTCATTTTCCGTAGTATGTAAGAGTGATGGCACAGGAGAAAGCTCACCTGACCGGCGTACTGGAGGCGCCGCGTTCTTTTCTGCGTTTTCTCCGACGTAGACTGCCAGCCTCGGTAGACGTGTTCGCAGTGCCATCCTAATCGTTATCAAAAACTGCGATGCAATGCTTGAGGAACATTGTGATAGCCCCTATTGTATTGCATCAAACCAACGCATAGACATTACTGAGTATCCTTCGACGTTGAGATCCAAACACGTTCATTAACATCTGCTATAAACGTCCTCGTGCACGCATCCTGGCGTTCTAGAGTGAGCAGCCCATCAAAAAAAAAAGAATGCTACACATGCTCTTAGTCACTGCATCGCACATATGAGAGATAGAAATTTATCACATGGCCAGGTTCGCGGCTAAGTGACACGAATCTTGTTCGGAGGCTTAATCACTTTTGCATGGGGCTTTGATCTCATTTTACCAGTTTTCAGCTATTTTGGTACATTCAATTGCCTCACAATTTTGTTAGCATTGGGTATTTCCTTCGCGCTTTCACTTACTGCTTCACTTACTTACTGCTGCAAAACACGTATGGTTTCCGTGAGACCACAGCAAGTGCTGCTTTAGCTGACAACGAAGAGCAGTAGCAACTAAGAGAACTTGGCCAAGTGTACGGCGAAAAATTCCTCGTGTTGCCACGATCAATTCTGATGTCGAAGCACTAACAATGGCAGCATACTGCCACAGCATACTTGAAGCCTTTTTGGTTTACCACGAGATAATAATGCCAGCCCCGAGCGGAGAATAAAAGTGGAAGAGGAAGCTCCAGCATAAAAAAAAATCAACCTTCTATCTGAATAAAGGCGGCCACCTAGTGGAAAACTTGATCCGTTCTTATTTTCTTCGAATTAAACCGTAACGGCCAATAGAGTCATTTTCTTTTCTAATCTTTTCATTTCCTATACCTGCAGCAATTTCCCTCATTCATTTGTTTGAAAAATATGAATTTGTATTGATATTTTTTAATTACTTCTTTTCGACTGCTGCCTTCAGCCTTCTGGGGACACCTACTGATTCTTGGCCAACAGTCCACATTGAGTATGAGCCACTTCTACGTTAAGGCTAAAAATAGTGACAATCTTCCCAGCCCTCGATCTACCGCGGAAGAGTTTTGTCTCTGGACAGGATGTTTTGCTGACAATATACCTTTCTCGCAATGTACTACAGAATAGCTGAAACAACATGAGTGGCACAATACTCATGCAGTAGACTCAAAACTAATTTTTAGTTTACTGTACGGTAGCGTTTTATTAGTGCAAGTGTGGCTCTCGCGGTCGCGAGACCATGCGCTAGTCGCGAAGCAAGAAGAAAGAAGAAAAGCCACGAAGTTTGCACAGCGACCGAGGTCTACGTGTTACAGCGAGGATGTTACCGATCCTTCCGCAGAAGCTGGCCCAGGTCGACCTGGTGACGAGCGAGTGCTTCGACTGCGGCGACATCTTCGGCCACGGTAGATTCCAGCGCTGTCTTTTCGTTCTCACGATGGCGTCCGTGTGCGCGATGCACTGCCACACACTCGTCTTCCGTCTCATCTCCGGCGACGTCGACCACTGGTGCAAGCAGCCGCGGGGCGAAGGGATGATGTCTGCTGATTCCTGGAGGAATGCGGCGATACCTATTGACCCCGATGGACGTTTCAGCCGGTGCACCGTCTACAAAGACCCGGACGACCCGAACGACACGAGGGTTGTGAGCTGCGACGAGTGGGACTACGACCCGGAGAGGCAGAAGAGCACCATCGTGAGCCAATGGGACCTTGTGTGCGACAGGCAGCCGCTTCTTGTTGTGGCGCAGGCCGTCTCCATCCTGGGCTCGTTGATATTCATGAGTGGCGTCGGACTCGTTGCGGACCACTTCGGTCGACTGCCCGTGCTCCTCTCGTCGGTGGTGGCCCTGCAGCTGGCCACACTGGGCAGCTCTTTTGCAGCCTCGTACAGCGTGTACGTCCTCTCGAGTTTCCTCAACTCTGGCTGCGTCGCGACGGTCATGGTGCTATCCTCCACGCTGCTCTTTGAGGCTTCGACTCATCGGCGCCGGAGCCTGCACTTATTCGTCGCCATGTCGGCGGGCATGCTCACAGCGGAAGGGTGGTTCGTCTTTGCGCGACTTCTGCGACAGCTGCGACAGGTCGACTGGATTGTTCTGCAGATCGTCATGCTCCTGCCGACAGTCCTCACGCTGTATGCGTTCGCCGCAGCTTACGAGTCGCCGCGTTGGCCCGTTGCCAACAAGGACATGGCCAGCGCAGAAATGATCATGCTGAGCGCGGCCAAGAAGAACCACTTCCCGCTAATCACCACGGCCTGCATGCTGGTGAGGCTTAATGAGGAGGTTGCCCTTAGTGCTGCCCGCCTCATGGTCACCGGAGGAGACGTTGCAGGAGCGCGTGACCTGCGGCACCGGGCTTTGGTGATGTTCTGTTCGAGTTTCGCTGTTACCTTCACAATGTTCGTAGTACAGCTTCTCGAGACTGAGGCGCCATCCGGAACAAACTCTTGGCTTCAGTTGGCACCCATCGGCGTGAAGATCGTGGGCTTTCCGTTGCTTCTTGTCGCGGCCAGGATGACCACCGCCCCGCACTTGCTGGTCTTAACCCTAGGCGCCCTAGGCGGCACCTCCTGCTTGATCAGTCTGACGTTCCCATGGAAACGCGACCTAATAACCAGCGTTTTGTTTCTCTTGGCCAAGCCGCTCGTACTCGGTTGCGACGTCATCATATTCACGACTGCCATGAATGTGGGTGGCGCTGCCGTCCGCTGCGTGACCATTTGTTGGCTCTTCGGCTTCGGCCGCTTGGGAGGCGCCTGTGCTGCTACTTTGCTGACAGTGCTGGACGTCGGACACGGAGACGTGGTTTTCGCTCTCGCCGGGACGGTGCTGTTCGCGGTGATGCTCGCTCAGCTCAGGCTCCCGCCAATGCATGAGGTCCTGATACTAAGCAGCACAGATCATGCCACCAAAAACATAGGGGGCGTGGAATTCATGAAGCACACGCTCGACACGCCGAGCTACAGGAAGGAAAGCCGCAGCAAGTCCCGTACAAGCTCTCTATCATCGAGATGCCCAGGCTCAGAGTTTTATACTACTGACAGCTATTGATTTCAGGGCTGTGTCTGATTTAGCCGGTGCGTGATGCGTGTTTGGAAATGTCCCCAAGACTTCGTTGCCTGAATATCATCACAGAAAAACTTTTCCTTTCAGTTCTTTTGGGCTCTGACTATTGACTTTATCGTCTTACTGCTTATGCGCGGAACGGAGAACTGGGCTCTGCGTGTTTTTATTTGAATTCGTGTTTTCCTCGTATCATATGCTGCCTTGACTCATGATACTTTGAGGAGTTAATATAAAGCGTAATGTAACGTAGTTAATGTATTTTTTTTGTGACAACTGCTTTATAATGCAGTTTCCTGAGAAGTGATGTGCCAGCTAAAACCTACGCCCGAGTGTAGTTTATAGTTTCAGTCAGTATGACGCGCCGTCAATCGAAACGTAGTACTTTTGCAGACTGCCCCAGCGAGTAAAGTCATTGTGCCTCAGCAAACGCACAACCACAGAATGTGTATGCAGTTTAAAGGACATCCCGTTTTTCGTATTCTTTTAGAATGTAAAAAAACATGAATTTACAAAATTAAGTTCTTCCCCCTACAGTTCTCATGGCAAGAAAACGAACCTGGCTAACCAATGTCGATTTGTGGTGTCACATCTGAATCTGTTGTTACAGTAAATTACCCTTTTCATCTCTCGAACCTTTTCACTTATTTTTATTGCGACAAAGGTCCGCATCAGAGATGCAGCCAGTAAGCTCTTTCGGGAGGGGCGCAAGCCCTGGCGCTATTGAGCCTTTGGAATATTGCCAGCGTGCTGTTCAAGAATACGCCTTTCTATGAACCACCAAAGGCGCAAAGTTGCCTTTCTGCTCCTGTCCGATGACCTTTCCATTGATCTACATTCATGGCGGCCTGCAAGACATATCGTTATTTGTAAAATTGTCTACCGACGTACGGAAGGACATTGGTCAGCGAAATTTAATGCTCCCAGCTGCACGCTAGCCTATTTTAAATTCTGATGAAAGCCAACAATTATAATGCAGCTCATTGTCGTAAAATGTCAAACAAAACAAAGAAATCTTCAGCCTTGTCGCGAGCGCAGTTTCTTTTTCGCAACTCATCACGTTATTTCGACTGAAAAGAAGGAAACAAACACCTTCACCCACAAAACATAAATACACCATACATTGTAGTTCTGGAGCTCATTGCTGAGTTGAAGCTCCGTCTGCGCCAGATGTTTAGAAGACCTCGTTCTCTTCGCCTCGAACTTTGAAAAGCACATAAAAAGGTTTCGAACTGTACTAGATGCAATAAAGTTGTCCGGTATAACCTTGAAAGGAGAGAAGTGCCACTTTGCCTGTGAAGAGCTGCTGTTTCTAGGCCACATCTTTACCAAAGAGGGAGTACGCCCAGACCCGCAGAAAACAGCTGCCCTCACGCTGTTTCCTCCGCCGGCCAATAAGAAAGCTCTGCGCGGATTCCTCGGACTGTGCGCATGTTACCGACGATTTGTCAAGAACTTTTCTCGCATCGCCGAGCCTCTGACCTACCTGACAAATGCATACGTGCTATTTAAATTGGAAGCGCTGCAACTGGAAGCCTTCAAGGAACTTCAGCTTTCTTTCCAGTCCCCACCGATTCTCACGTACTTTGGTGAAAGCGCCGCGACTGAAATTCATACAGACGCAAGCAGCGTGGTCCTAGGCGCCGTCCTCGTTAAGAAAACTGACTGACTGGAGAAACTAATCGCATACGCTCGTAGTTCCCTGTCCCAGACCGAGGCTAAGTATTCGACAGCTGAGAAGCTGTGCCTTGCCATTATCTGGGCTATGCCGAAATTTCGCCCCTACCTGTACGGACGATAGTTCAAGGTGGTCAGCGATCACCAAGCACTATGCGGGCTTGCAAGTTTAACGGACTCCTCCGGCCGCCTCGCTCGATAGAGCTTTTACCTCCAGGAGTTTGACGTCACCGTCATTTACAAGTCCGGACGCCGCCAACTGCCTGTCAAGTGCCCCTATTGATGCACCGCCGCCGGACGACGATGATGATGCCTTCCTGGGTCCCATCAGCTCTAGCTATTTTGCACAGCAGTAACGCAAGGACGGAGACCTAAAACGCCTCACCGAGTACTTGAAAGGCTAGGTTTTCGTAACCTACCACTTCGTTCAAGCGAGGATTGTCTTCGTTCTGTGTGGAGAATGATGTCCTCGTGAAGAACTTCGCAGCGAACAAAATATGCAGCCTACCTCCTTGTTGTACTTGCAAGCCTTCAGTTCTTCATGCTTCACACGACGAGCCGACAGCTGGACATCTCGGGTTTTGTCGCTCCCTCCGCCGCTTTCAAGACAAGTATTACTGGCCCCGACTTACTGCCGATGTCGCACATGATGTGAAAACCTGCCGAGATTGTCAGCGACGAAAGACCCCTCCCACTCGACCAGCAGGATTTCTGAAGCCCATTGAACCCCCCTCAAGGCCCTTTCAGCAGATCGGCATGCACTTGCGGGGCCCTTTCCCAAAGTCAACGTCTGGAAATAAGTGGATCGTCATAGCGGTCCGACTACCTGACCCGCTACGTCGGGGCAAAATCACTACCGAACGGAAAAGGAGCAGAGGCCACCAAATTTTTCGTGGAATGCATTCTTTTGCGACACGGCGCCCTCGATGTGCTCATCACGGACAGAGGAACAGCATTCACGGCGGAACTAACGCAAGCCATCCTGCGTTACAGCCAAACCAGCCATCGGAGAACAACTGCGTACCATCCGCAGACCAACGGACTGACCGCGCGCCTGAACAAAACCATCCCCGTTATACTCGCCATGTATGTCGATGCCGAACACAAAACCTGGGATGTCATCCTGCCTTACGTCGTCTTCGCCTACCACACCCCAGTGCAGGAGACCACTCAGATGACGCCTTTTAGGCTCGTCCATGGCAGGGAAGACACGTCCACGCTAGACGCCATGCTGCCCAAGGTTACAGGAGAAGAGAACGTCGACGTTGCCGCCTACCTTCAGTGAGCAGAAGCCCGAAGACACCCCGATTACGGATCAAAGACCAGCAGCGGACCGACACCAGATGCTGCAGCCTACGAAAACGAAACGTACAAGGTACAAGGCTCGTACAAGGCTCGTACAAGGTTCTTCACAGGCTAGGTGAACGGGACTATGAATTAAGTCGTCCCTGAAGAAATAGCTGCATCCATGGGACGCCGAGTGCGACCAGAAGTTGTCCATGTCGTTCGTCTAAAGCCCCATTATGCGCGGTAAATGACGCTCTGTTTCCCCACTCGGTGTTTATTTTGCACAATCCATTTTGTTTCGAGTCGCCTAATGTTTTAAAAATCGGGTTGATGCTTCGTTGAGAGGGGAGTAATGCCGCGAATCTGTGTAGTGTTTGTTCATTCTTCAAAGCGGGCGACACACCGCTTTATAGCTTTGTTTGCGATGAAGGACGCAACCAGATTTATCTCGATTGATCGCATTCAGGCGAAGCCGATTCCACGTTGTCCTAGAATGTTGTAGTATCTTTGCACGCTTTAGCTCGAAAGTTCGCTATCAGCTGTAAATTGAGCACGAGGATTCTGTTCGATGACCGCCGAGCACGCTTGATGCTACGCCACCGCCGAGTGATTCAGTTCATTGCAGGTGCAAGAAAGCTCAAATAAAGAGTTTTATTGAGACGCCATTTTTGCTATCTTTCTGCTCCCCAGAATGCAGTCACCACTTGATGACATCTTCAAACCTCTGTCTTACCTCGCGTCTACAAAACACACAGCCTCTCTGAAAGACCGGAGTATGTGCTACATGAGTTGATAATGCACAAACGCAGCATCGGAAAAATAGCAAAAATATAAAATTTTTCTCGTTGTCAGCCATAAAATTAGGGAGACAATTGAGCTCTCCCTGAACGAAATGATGCAGCAGCGTTAATGGTTATTTGCAACATTCTAAGTTAGTATCTCTTTGTAATTACACACCCTCATTACATACAACAGTACATACCAGACCACGTGAAACACTCCAAGACATAAGGTCTCCCTTTAGCCACGTCGAAAGATCGTATACCTGAATCTCCTAGGAGTAGCATGTCTTGACTCGCAACCCAAGGGCCGTGGGTCCGATTCACAACTAATCACCCCAATTTACAGTCATGAGTGTTTAATTTGTTTTACATTGTTGTATCTTATAACGACAATTAAGTCACGCTACAACCTCGCAGTATGACTTCGATTGGGGTTAATAATTTTCATTCCACATCTCAACGTGTGACATCATGCAGAACTCTCTCGACCAGTCCTGAATCGGGGTTAATATTGTTACCGAGGAATTACCAACAGGAAGATTCTGCCGCAGCATATTTTAAGCAGACATGTAGTTAACCAAGAGGGAGATGCGCACACAGAAAAACAATATCAGAGTTCTGAACATAGAAGAAAAAAGCAGAGGAAGCTCGAGCATGAAAAACAAATTTTCACCAGAACATAGCCGTATTCCTGGTCAAAAACTTCATGCATTCTTATCACTCGGGTAAAACTCATCATGTAGCAGCAACTTCTCTTTTGTTTTCATTTTCTATGCTCACAGCCATTTTCATTGCTGAATCGTTAAAATACCCTGATTTTTGTTTTAATTTCCTGAAGATTTCGTCTTTTTAAAAAGCCAATTGTCCCATTTTGATGTCACCTCTGTGTTCTTCGCGAGCGGATCATGGTATACAGGAGCTAATCAATCTAAGGCTAAAAACAGCGACACTCTTGCTCTGCATGCCTTTCATCTACAATAGAACAGTCTAGAATCGGGACAGCAGCTTTATCTAACAATTAGTGTAATCACAATTACTATAACACTGTACAGGCACCATGAATGGCTTGATACTCATGTAGTGAAAAATGAAGATTGGTTTTTGGGGAAAGGAAATGGCACAGTATCCATCTCACATATCGGCAAACTCCTGAAAAACGCCATAAGGGAAGGAATAAGGGAGGGAGTGAAAGAAGAAATGAAGAAAGAGGTGCCGTAGTGGAGGGCTCCAGGATAATTTCGACCACCTGGGTATATTTAACGTGCACTTACGTACATAGCAAACACACGGGCGCTTTAGCGTTTTGCCCCCAAGTGGTGGCACTGCAATCTTATTTTTGGTTTCCTGTAAGTTAGTAGCACAACAGTGCCACAACGACAGGCGCAATCGCGCGAGCATGCGGAAGTCTTCAAGCAAGAAGAAAGAAGACAGGTTGGGAAGCTTGCGCAGTCACCGAGGCTGAACTGCTACAGCAAGAAGGCTTCTGATATTTCCGCAGAAGCTGGCCCAGGTTGACCTGGTGACGAGCGAGTGCTTCGACTGCGGCGACATGTTCGGCCACGGTAGATTCCAGCACTGGATCTTCATTCTCACGGCGGCGTCCGTGTGCGCGATGCACTGCCACACACTCGTCTTCCGTCTCATCTCCGATGACGTCGACCACTGGTGCAAGAAGCCGCGGGGTGAAGTGGTGATGTCTGCTGCCTCCTGGAGGAATGTGGCGATCCCTATTGACCCCGATGGACGTTTCAGCCGGTGCACCGTCTACAAACACCCGGACGACCTTAACGACAGACAGGTTGTCGGCTGCGACGAGTGGGACTACGACCCGGAGAGGCAGAACAGCACCATTGTGAGCTACTGGGACCTCGTCTGCGACAGGCAGCCGCTTCTTGCTGTGGCGCAGATCGTCTACATTGCAGGCGCTCTGCTCTTCATGAGTGGCGTCGGACTCGCTGGGGACCGCTTAGAGCGAACACCCGTGCTCCTCTCGTCGGTGGTGGTCCTGCTGTTGGCAACACTGGGTGGTTGTTTCGCTCTGACGTACCGCACGTACATCCTCTCGAGGTTCCTCAACTCTGGCTGTGTCGCGACGGTCACGGTGCTCTCCTCCACGCTGCTCTTTGAGGTTTCGACTCACCGGCGCCGGAGCCTGCATCTATGTGCCGCCATGTCCGCGGGCATACTCGTAGCGGAAGGGTGGTTCACCGTTGCACGGCTGCTGCGACAGCTCCACTGGATTCTTCTGCAGATCTTCATGCTCCTGCCGACAGTCCTCACGCTGGTCGTGTTCACTGCAGCGTACGAATCCCCGCGTTGGTGCGTTACCAAAAAGGACATGACCAGCGCCGAAATGATCATGCTCTGTGCGGCTAAGAAGAGCAAGTTCCCGCTGACCACCACGGCTTCCATGCTGGGAATGCTTAAAGAGGCGTTTGCGCTCAGTGAGGCCCGCTTTCAGGTCACTGGAGGGGATGTGTCCGGGGCGCGTGAACTGCGACACCATGCGCTGGTGATGTACTGTTCCAGTTTTGCTATTACGTTCACATTGTTGTCACTACTGCTACTTGAGGCCGAGGTATCATCCCGAACAAACTCCTGGTTCCAGTGGTCATCTGTTTGCGGAATGCTCGTGGGCTTCGCGCTGCTTATCGTTGCGGTGAGAATGGTAACCGTGTCGCCCTTACTATTCACCGCCCTAGGAGGTCTTGGTGGCATCGCCGGATTGATAAGTCTGACTTCAGCATTGAAAGATCCCCTCCTAACCAGTGTGTTGCTGGTTTTGGCCAAGCCGCTCGTATACGCCAGCGATGTCATCATATTCACGACTGCCATGAGTCTGGGTGGCGCTGCTGTCCTCTGCGACATGATATGCTGGCTCGTGGGCTTCGGCCGTTTGGGAGGCGCCTGCGCTGCTGTCATGTTGGCGATGCCAAACGTGGGTCACAGAGACCTGCTTTTCGCTCTCGCTGGGACGGCGCTTTTCGCGATGATGCTTGCGCAGCTCTGTCTCCCGCCGAAGCACGAAGTTCTGATAGTAAGCACCGCAGCTCGTAACACCAAAAACATACGAGGCCTCGAATTCATGAAGCACTCGCTCGACACGCAAATGAGTTATAAGAAGGAAAGCCGCAGCATATCCCGTGCAAGTTCTTTGTCATCTAGAGGCCCAGGCTTAAAGGTTGACACCATGAACACTTACTGATTCAAGAGATGTGCCTTATTTAGCCATCTATATTGTGTTTGCAGACGGCCTCGACATTCGTTGCGCTTAAATCATTACGGCAAAACTTTTATTTCAACTCTGACTGGTCAATTTATCGTCTTAGTACACAAGCGCTTGGAGCTAAACATGATTCTGTGTAGTTTTTATCTCGCTCATTGTTTCCCTGGCCCCATGTGATCCAGTGGCGAGCTATTATTAAACGATATGTAACGTATTTAGTAAATTTTGTCACTTCTGTGCCAAGTGTATTACATCGTGGTTTCCCTCAGAAGTGTTATGTATGGTGGAACCTGCACCCCA